>NC_056734.1:76977892-77057892 GCF_019279795.1 Protopterus annectens | reverse complement strand
GTCCTGAACCTGGAGTATATTGTTTAATAACATGAATGTGTGGCATATCCTTGTATTTCATTGTTTGGTCTGGTAAGCAGGTAAAAGGTGGGGTAGTTGTACAGAAAGTACCTTATTATGTGGCAGCAGAGACTTATTTGACTTATATGTGTCCATTACTAAGTAGTAGGCCTCAGGCATCAAAGATTCACACAGCCATACTTCTCAAAAGTACTGATGATCACTGCAAGCCCTCAAATTAGCACCATATGTTTGTACTGGAAAATCATTAAAGAGAGAAGTTAGGAAGTAATGGTACACATTGTAATTTCTGAATTCACAACCCACACAAGATCATTTATTATAAAGTTGGGATATTTTGATGCTATCAACTGTCTAACTTTCCAAGGCCAATATGTGTCAAAGGTACAATTAACAAATCAACACCACAAATATAGATATACTAAGCACTAAGTTATCTATGCACCCTGAGCATCAGACACAAAGCTTATGTATCCCTGAATCCAAAAGATAAAAAACAGAGATATGGCACAGTTATCATCACTTGCACAGGGTGTTGTGTGTGTGTTGGAGCTGGAAGTCTAGGCTGACAGAAAAGGTCAGTGAGTGTGTGTGAGTAAGAAAGAAAAGCAGGCAGACAGTTGGATAAACCAACAAATGGCCAGTGAGACAAAATGAGTAACTGTTTTGTGTGTGTGTCTGAAGGGGTCCTCAAGGTGAAATTGGTGTGTGAGTGTCTGCATGAACACAGCCAAGCTTTGTGCTGGCTCTACATCTTAGTATGTCGGACAGGTGTGAGCTGTGTGTGGTAGAGGTGACAGTTAATTATTGTCACCCTGACCACCAGAACTGGCTCTAACAGGGGTCACACTAGCATATCCACACCCATGGTCAGATGCAGAGCTACTACCTGAATGTGACTGATGTCTGCTGGATGAACTCCATTCATGGGGATGTCCAGGACCCTGACCCCATAGCCTGCCATGTCTGGGTGTGGACAGCACACTCACTGATGGAACATTGGAAGTACTGCCATTATCAGATCATGATTGGGCATGGCCACGTTGGCTGACAGCAGATGATGTGGCTGACCTACACCCATGTGGATGCCATTCCCTTCCCAGCAGACATTCCATCACATACACCACTCATTCCATGTCATTCATCTGATCCATTGAATTGGCAACATGATGCATGCAGTCATGCATGTCAGTCTGTGCTACATCTACAACTCTGAGCATTTGTCTGGAGCACCTATGGGACTGTGCCTGTGCCTCCATGATGGCCCTAAACATATGTTACATGGCACAGAAAGAGAGACCTGTACCAGTTGGAGAAGGGACGGCAGGCCCCCTCTGAGCACCCCTATCAACCCTCCTGTGTGCCACCTTGCAACTGCTACTGGCTACGGCAATACTCAACAGGCACTGAAGCCACAGCAGCCACACTTCCCTAATCAATTTTCTCACTCTCCACCTGTTCAATATCTGTGGTCACACTGGAATGGGTAGGCATAGGCCTACTGTCTGTGTCTGATGGAATGGAATGGGATGGTTGTTTGTCAACTTCAGTGTCAGATACAACCTCTGCACTTCCTGGCTGTGCCTCAGTTTGGCAACCATCATCATCAGAGTCTGCTGATACACTGAGATCAGGTGGCAGAGGGCCCACCCTTCCACTGTCATGACACATGAATACATTAATACCTGCATTACTATACTGCAATATATGCTAAAAAAGTAACAATGCTGCCACTATTGCAGAATGTACAGCGATACACACAACAGGCCTGACATCAACAGCATACACTAAAATATTTCTTTGAATTGCTCAGCAGTACTGATATAAAAATGTTTGGCTTACCATCTGCAGAAGAGATTCTCCTCTGCAATCCAGACGATCCTGGAAGAAATTAAGCAGGAGCTAAGAGCAATATCATCAGAATTAACACTAACACAGGGGTTAATACTTTTATCTTTTTATATGTCCATTGAGTATACTTTCAACAAGAACATGGTTGTCAACTCAAACCTAAGCTAATAACTGTAGCAATTTTTAATCCCCCTCCCCAAAACATATGTGTGACACAGAAGTAATGTGTTGATTTCAATTGTATTACTATACAACAGTATTCAGCTGCTGAGATACCAAAGCCAATCTGGAAGCTCCTTCTGGGAAGTGCCTATTGTATCTGATACTGTTGCTTCTACATCCAAGACATGCTGTACTGCACACGGCTGTGAGCAGTCTGGATCCCTGATATTGGCCAGAAACTCTTCATTGGGTGTTACTGATGGTTAACTAGCAGGCCCTCTCCTGGCACCTATCGAGTCATGGCCACTCCAGCTGCTCTCCTCCATGCAGATGTGATCATATCAGTGGTTCTTTGGTGCACCTGCTCGTATGTCCTGCCATGGCCACCCATAGAATTCAGATCAGCAACTGTCTGTTGCCAAATTCACATTCAATGTGCCATAGCTGCCTGTCCCATTTCCAGCAGAAAAGCATTGTGTTACACAAAGGTATCCACTATGACCTGGTTCTCAGCATCAGTTGGGAGGGGGGGTCTCCGAGGATTGAAATGCCTGGTTGGCATAGTCCTAGGTATCCCAAAAGACAACAGAAGGATAATACACATAAGTACTGAATAATTGATTCCAGATAAAACAGAAAAGGTAGCCACTCAGAATTACCCCTAGTAGAAATGGCCTACATATGTAAAATATGAACAACAGGCAGGATGCAAAACAAGGAGAGTAACAAGAGCAACATGTCCTTATTTGTGCTATAACACGAACTCACCTTCGCCCCCCCAGAAAAGAACAGTCTATCCTTGTTTGTACCATAACAGTAACTCACCTTTGCTCCCCCCAACAAAAGAACAGGAAAATTACACATTTTGCTAACAAACCATCTTTGAAATGCTAAAAGTGCTGTCAAAGGAATGCTCCCTGAAAATGTATATATATATATATATATATATATATATATATATATATATATATATATATATATATATATCACACATCATTACATTTTCATGTATTGGCAATCATGTACATTTTGAAGTGGCTTGGCAAACATGTCCATGCCATCAGTACTCTTCTAACTAATGCATACAGATAAAAGTGTAAATGCCTTTGCTTTAGAAGTTCAGTACTCCTCTCTACAGATATAGCCTGAAGAAATAGCATCATATGCAGTCTTCCCAACATAAACAAGTCTCCTCCCCATCAGTTTGCCTAGCTACATGATTGCCTTTTTATATGATGTAGATTCAGGGCTGTTAGCAGGGTCAAGATGGAAATGAGATGTGAAATCATTAGCATTGCTGACTCCCAGAAAATTGGATCCATGTATGAGATGTAAACATAGTGCAGCATGTCCTCAGTGTTTGTTTTTAATAGATTCCAGTATGAATGATTTGTGGTTGGGAGAAGGAAAACACAACAGCATTGAAGGCAGCCTTACTTCCACTGTCTGTGTCAGGGTAGATCTACAAAGTGTTAGATGTAAGGTTAGAAATGTAAGTAAGCAGCACACAAGTCACAGGTTATATTCCCTAACATCCAACCTGCCCTTCATTTCTTGGCAACCGCATATGGTATTATTTCCACTTGATATCCTCACACATTTTACAGTTAGTGACATTGAATGGCTTTCACACTGCATGTCTCAGATTACTGATCAGATAAATAAAGAATGGCCAACAAACACATAAATGTAAGGCAGAGCTGTATATTTGCAAGCAATAATCATAACAGGTTGTGTAATCACTAGGTGTACTACATTAAAAACTAATACATGTACAAATAACTCTTGTATGGTTTCATATCAGTGTAGATACTGTTGCAGTTGGTTGTGTGCATATTGATTTGCTGCAAAGCTGTTTCTGTGGCAATGAGGGAAAATACACCCATTGTGTGTTCTGAAAGTGCATTGGAGTGAGAGTTCAAATCCAGAGTTACGTAGAAATGTCTCATGGATGCTAACATTTTTGTGTGTGTGCATGTCATAAACTGTTTTTCCTCATTTCAACTACCTCTCCCTTTTCTTTCATTCTTTCTTTTTTTTTTTATTGGCCAGTGTTTGCACAATGCACAGCTTAGCGCAAACAAATGAGATGGAGAAAAATGAAGGTCAGGTTTGCCTATGCTGATCTGGTTTGCATGAAATACTGCAATGCGCAAACTGGACATCTGGCCCAACCAGGAAGCATACAGGACCAAGACAGCCAAAAATAGAAACCAGATGCTAAGCAATGTCGCATGGCAGTTGAGTGAAATCTTAAAGAATGATTAGTAAAATAGGAAATGTCATGTAACTAGCCTTGTGGCAGCAGGTATAAGTGTAAGACTGGAGTATAGATGGTCCTGTGTTCTAGTACATGGTGTGCAACCCTTGTTTCACTGTTGTGACACTGCAGTTTATAGCATTTAACTGCAATACAGACAACTGTTTTCTCAACCTTCTTGTGGCAACAGGTATAAGTATAAGACTGCCATAAACATGGTCCTAGGTTTGAATACAACATATTTCATGCACTTTTACTGTTGCTCCACTTGCCATTATAGTCATCCTCATTTACAACACTTGACGTAATGGAGCTGGTATGAGTTATATTTATGAGGGCTGACACACTAGTATTGTATCAGTTATTTCTGTATATATCTATGCATTATTGGTTTACCTTCACATCAATGAAATGCATTCATGCAAGTGTCACTTGTGTGAAAGGATATCTTCACAGTTTTGAAATGTCAGTTTTCATTTTTGCCATAACTACAATGTTGAACCACTCTTCCTGTACTATGTCTCAGATGGCAAATGGGCTTTCATGCTCAACTCCCAGAAATGTCAAATGTTGAAACCCAATTTTACAATGTTCACATTTGGGAGGAAAAGCATTTTACATTTTGACATTTCAGTTTAGTGTAATGATCACTCACATAGCTGCATTTCAGTGATTTGAAGTAAACCGTATTATCATATTTATTATCAGATGTATGACTGTGAGTATACTGTATACTTTATTCCTATAAGTATATGTCTGCTATCTGGACTGGCATTCACTTCACATTTGCCTAACACAAATTAACAGCTGCCCGTACATGCAATATCCTTGACATTGCAACTGCAATTATCTAATGTCTTACTGTTTGGCACTGTTTCGCTCTGATTACCATCATGCAAATGCATTGCTCTGAGTTGCGCACTGCTGAGCACTATGTTTGCATGATGGAAAGTGGAACTCAGCAGTTTCAAATGGTTTATTTTATCCCAGTAAACATGATAACTGAAATTGGCAGGAAACCATCACTCTCCATTGCTCTTAATCCATGGTAGACATGACAGGCATTTGTGGAGAAGGTGTCAGGTTTAGGGCACAGAGATGGAGTGTCCAGGAGTCTAAAATTTTTATCGAACTCCTAGTTAAGAATCACAGTGCCAGGTTTCTGCTGGGGGACTTTTCTTGCTCCCAATATAATTCAGTAGCTTGAGATAGTTTAACTCGGGCTGTATCTAGTGTCACCGGTATTCCGCTCACTGGTGAACAATGCGGGCATCATTTCAATGACCTACAGCAGAGGAAGATGGACACCCTTGATGCTTGGATTGAGGAATTTAGGACTGTGGGCATCTCACACCTGTGTAAGTATAAACTACAGAGTACTTGTAAGACTTAAAACTGAATATAGACAAGACTGATGTTCATAATGGAATTCACTTCTGTTCCGTTTTTTTCCACAGCTGTCAGGGACTGGGAGGTCAGTGACCAAACCCATGAAGCTAGATTGGCAAGAATGAGAGAAGCATGTGGTATGTATGCAGCAGAAGAGCAGTGTTATTGTACCATTAAAAGTTAAAGATAGCTTTTTTTTGGTATTTTATAGAGTTGTATCAAAATGAGCATGCATATCTAAACTTTAAAAGCAACTATGCATGCATTAGACTTTAGCATAAATCAAGAGTACAATATTAGACTTTAGTCAGAAGTTGTGGGTTTAAACACCATATTTCCCAACTATACAATACTGTTAATTCTTCAATTATATTTAAATTAAATTAACAACTGAAGTCACTGGGTGTAGCAATTTCAATGATTAATGCTACTTTTGTCTTCTTTTCATGGGCCACAATATCTGGTTTTCTCACATCTATCTTTTGAACTGCTAGTAATGGGTGATCCCATGTGATGTAAACTTCATCTTTTTCTATGATTCTCTGTGGTTCATGTTTCCAGTGTTTTTCAGCCACTTCACTATCATAATGTTTGCACAATCCCCAGTGCAACAGTCTTGCCACATTATTATGCCTTTCAGTAATGAGTCCTTCTGCCATTAGTATGTCACAACCAGCAACAAGGAGTGCAACTGTTTCCAGTTTTGTTTCAGAAAACCTGCATTTGTCTGTTTCTCCCACATGTTCAATGGACTTTGTAAACCAACGTATACGTAGCAAATTATCTTGAGCCGCCAATATTAACCTTTCAACTTTTGGTTTGAATTCACTTCTCCTTAACCATTCCTGCGTTCAATCCTGATCAACGTGAGGTTCTTCCAGAAGTTTTCTATACTTGCAACTATATTTATGCATCTTCCATGTTTCTTGCCTTCTCATCTCATCCTTCAATTTATATTCTTTCTTTTTTTTTGGCACATTCAGTTGCTTCCTGATTTTTATCTACTTCTGGTTTGATTTTCATTCCCGCTTGACACCGATATACTTCTGCTAGACTAAGCAGGGAAGTCATCTTAGATTTATTCTCCTCATGTTTCAAAACGTTCACTATATTTGGGTCTTGTGTGTTCAGCAGATGTGCATGTGGTCCTATGATTGCAGATCTATACATGTAATCAAGTTCAAGGAGGCCCATACCTCCTTTGGAATGGAGAGTATATAATCTTGTTATGCACTGTTTTTATAAATCATTTGATGAGCATGAATCATGCTTCTTGATTTCCTGTCTAATCTATTTAACATCTTTTGGGGCCAGTCAAGCACTCCAAAACTGTAAGTTAGGACAGTAAGAGCAAATTCATTTATAGCTTGAATTTTGCACCTAGATGTCAAATCTGTTTTCAGAATTCATTTAATTCTTCTAAAATATTCCTAAGTTTTATTCACATTTGTTCATGTTTTATTGTTGTTCATTTAATTCTCAGATATTTATACACTCCCTCTTGCTCAAGTTCTTTTATATCACATTCTTGTCCCAAACTGATGTTTTCTTGTTGTTGCAGCTTTCCTGCTTTAAAAGTTGCTTTTGCACATTTATCAAGACCAAATGACAGTCTTATATCATCTGAAAAAGTTTTGATAACTTGCAGGTGTGCTTTCAGTTCCTCATCTGATGAGCTATACAGTTTTTAATCATCGACAAAGAGAAGATGAGAAGTATTTACACTTTGTTTTTTTCTAGGAGCCAAATTATAGTCATGGCCTAGTCTGTTAAGTAGACATCCTAATGGGTTAAGGGCAAGACAGAATAGCAGTGGTGACAGGGAGTCACCCTGGAATATCTCCCTATTGAAATTGTATCCCTTGAATAATAATTTGTCCTTTATCATGGCTTAATTGAAAAGTGATCTGCCACTGTTTTATGGTCACAGGAATGTAATCGATCAGTGTAGAGTCTATGTAATACATTTTAAGCACTCTTTTATCCATGAAAGAGGAATACTCTCAAATTATTTTTTGTAATAAATCTATGCCATACTTAGATTCTTCCCCTTTTTACAGTTCTCCATTATGACTTTATTTAGCAACAAATCAATGATCCTTTGTTCCATATGACTTTCTTTTATTACCCTTTTGTTCTATTGCCATGATTGAATTTTCTTCTAAATGACTACAAACTCTATCGGCATCAATTATGGTGAATAGTTTATACGTCGTTGGAAAGCAATTTATTGGTCTAAAATCTTTAGGATAACTTGCAGGTTCACTCTTAAGTAGGAGCATTGTTTTTCCTGTTATTAACCAAGCCGGTGTCTGTTTGTGGTGTGCATATAAATAGTTCTTACTCATGGCTAAATCCTCATACAAAAATCATAATACTTTTAGCCAGAAGTTAGTTACTGCATCTGGGCCTGGGTTATTCAATTGGAGGCTTTTCTTAACTTTATTTCAATCTCTCTGGCAGTTACTTCATCCCATTTCATATTCTGTACATTTGAACTTCTTATTCTTTCTTTTACTTCTTCTATCCATTTAACATCTTTGTTATGTTCCCTCATAGCAGTCACCTCTGTGGTGGCACCTATGTCCCTCATGGACAGAGCCAGTTAGTGCTGTTCACAAAATCAGTCTAACAATGAGCATCCAACTATGCTCAATAAGGGTACACATGTTTTTACACAGCTAGGCTTCTAAACACCACAGGGCCATTAGGCTAGTAGCCTTCTTTGTACATATGACTCTATGAGCCTGTGCAGGTCTCACAACATTTTGTCTCCCACATGGCCTGCTGATGTCATCTCTATAAGTTCACCTGCAATCTTGTAAAAGTCAGGGTTGTGCTGTGGCACTTGTGTAATGTACTGTGGTCTGTAGTTTGTGTCCTTGGATAGGTAAGGGTTCTGTTATCACTGCAGTTAGCTGGATATGTCTGTGTCTAGCCAGAAGAATAGAAGTGTGCATTATACAGTTATCACTCCAATCCCATGGATTGACAGTATTTTGATATTTGCACATGCCTATACATCCATTTCATGCAGGGTCCCAACTTCTTCACTCCAGCATGCACTGCTGATGTCATCCACTATAAGTTGACCTTCAGTCATATAAAAGGCAGACTTGCAGTGAGGCAGTTACATAATGTACTGAGTTTTGTAGTCTACGTACTAAGATAAGTAGGGCTTCTGTTCTTATTGCAGTCACCTATGTGTGTCTAGCCTATAGAGCAAGAGTGTGTATCCTAAAATTACAGCTCCAATTCCATGAACTGACAGCATTTTTGATACTTGCACATACCTAGACATCCATTTCATGCAGACCTCACAACTTCTTTGCTCCAACATGCACTGTTGATGTCATAAACTTCAAGATGGCCTGCAGCCATGCTAAAGTGAAACTTGTGCCATGATGCTTGTATAAAGTACTGGGTTATGTAGTCTGTGTACTTACATAGATAGGGTTTCTGTTCTCACTGCTGTTAACTCTGTGCATGTGTATGTGTGTGTGTGTGTGTGTGTGTGTGTCTAGCCAGAAGAGCAGAAGTGTTTATTCTGCAGTTACAAATCAATTCCAATGATTTAGCAGTATTTTGATACTTACACATGCCTACAGATCCATTTCATGCAGGCTCCCAACTTCTTCACTCCAGCATGCACTGCTGAAGTCATCCACTATATGACCTCCCAACTTCTTCACTCCAACATGCACTACTGATGTCATCCATTGCAAGTTAGCCTGCAGCCTTGCAAAAGTTGGACTTGTGCTGTAGTGTTTGCATAAAGTATTATGTTCTATAGTCTGTGTACTTAGATAACTCCCTGCAGTCAAGTATGTGTGTGTGAGCTGTTGCTTGACATTATAGACAGCATTTTACATCAGATTGTGGGACACTGTTATATTCTCTTCAACAGACACTGCTGATGTCAT
Organism: Protopterus annectens; assembly: GCF_019279795.1. NCBI lineage: Eukaryota > Metazoa > Chordata > Ceratodontiformes > Protopteridae > Protopterus > Protopterus annectens. Next base: position 77,048,286 of record NC_056734.1, on the reverse strand, counting down.
CCGGTATAAAGTGCTGCCTGAGACACTCCAAATCAGACTTGAGCTGTGAGGTTTGTGTAAAGTACTGTGCTCTGTAACCTGTGTACTTAGATAGGTAGGAGTTCTGTTCTCACTGCAGTCACATGTGTGTGCTTGTGTGTGTGTGTGTGTGTGTGTGTGTCTGAGCTGTTGCTTAACATTAGAGACAGCATTTTACACCAGCATGTGGGTCACTGTTATATTTTTCTCAACAGATACTGCTGATATCATCAGCCACAAAGAGTTGTCTGAGATACATCAAACTGGACTTCAGCTATGGTGCTTCCTTAATGTATTGTGTTCTGTAGTCTGTGTACTTAGATAGGCATTCTATTCTCACTGCAATCAACTGTGTGTGTGAGACCTGTAGCTTGATATTATGTAGAGCATTTTACATCAGCATGTGGGACACTGTTATATTCTCTTCAACAGACAATGCTGATGTCATCACCTATATCAGATTTTTTAATATGCAACACTCCCACCAGGGCAGGATCAAAGACATTCTTGGAGGCTAGGCAGAAGTCACCTCATCCTATACAAGACAGATTACAGTGATATGACTTTTAATCTAGCCATATACATCATGACATGGTTTACAGGCCCTGTGTATCTTGCTGAGAAAACCCTGTGGTCTCTCCAGCTGCTATGTGTCTAGTGATGTACATAAGAAGAGAACATTATACTCTTTTAGTGTAGTGATGAGGTTTGATCACAGTGCTGTCATACTATATTAAGATCTCAATATGATGGTTTGACTTACAATGTGCACAACATAGGCTTTCAATACCAGTGTGGAAACTTGGTGGTCAAAGTTCAGAGTGCTATCTGTATGTGTTCCCACTGCTTGCATCACTGGGTTTTTGCATAGCAGGACTGTTGTCAATAGAGTGATTAACATGGCATTCCACGTTTCAGACAGACAGCATTACAAACACACGTTTCTGCATTTATTTGTAGATTGTGTGGCTTTGTCACCATACAGTTGTGTGTGTAAGCACCTCCTGTACCATGTTATCATCATTGGTGGACTCAATGATTGCAGACAACATGCAGGAATTGGCAACACTGGTAAGTCAAAGGCCATATACTTTAAACTGAACTGTTGAGAAATAGAGTTCAGGCAGTGAAGGGCCATGCACAGATCCCTGGGGTTTGCCAGTGGTGACAGCTGTACTGGTACAGGTTGATTCACCATATTTCACATGATGTTTTCTATCAGTGAGCCAACTGGCTATCCACCAACTGACGTAAGGGTTAATCCCCAGCTTGGAGGTTTTCTTAATGATACCTGTGTGGGGGATTGTGTCAAAACACTAGGCCAGAGAATGATAAGCAGCATGCACTTTCTTACCTACATCCAGGCCTATCACATTGAAGCAATGGGCTGTGACAAGATCACAGATCACCTATGGCACTACTTAGCACATACACCTTCCTGATATGGTTAAATACACAGTTCAATACACCTTACATGTGGCCTATGTTTCCATACAAGGGTGTACATCAACATGCATCCACCTGAGTTGGAGGAACAGCACCTGATGCATGCATGTATAGAGACATCCTGACTCTTCTCAACTCTTTTACATGTACACTAGCATTATTCCAGGTGTGTGCAACAGACCTGTGTGAGTTCTTAAAGTTAAATCAAGTCAACATCTGATAGGTGTCCTCAAAGAGTTCATTGAGAGCATGCATGATGACAACAATATCATTTTGTGGAACTTGACCAGGTCAAGGCATTTGACACAAATCGACACTAAGGTATTCAGTCAACACTGCCACATGTGGCCATAAACAGCTATATCACCAAATGGGTAGACCATTGTATGATATACGTGGCATCTCACTATGGTGCAATGTATGACATGACTTGTATGTCAGGTCCAGTGATCAAGTCCATACATCAGGGGTATCTAGCTAGGCCATTTCCTGCCCATTATTTAAGTGACGGACACCACAGATGACATACAAAGGCTGTGTCCAAACACCTGCCTGAAGGACTAAAGATTGTTGGCAATCATTGAGTCCAACTGTGATATTAGTATAATACAGACAGTATCAACACATACCAAAAAGTGCTGCCACAGCTGTGACAACAACTGCATTCACAAGAAACATGGAGGGATTTGTTGAATCAGGAAATAAACACACCACCCAATTATAATGTGTGCATCACACCCCATAATCAGAAATATAGTTATGTGATACATGGCATGGCCAAGATACTAATTCACCAGCATATGGTCAGAGTGCTGACTACTCTCTTGAATGTAACACAAGTACTGGGTATGTGAAGTACATGCACATCAGAGGCCATAATATCTTCATGGTTCCCAGCCTTCATCACACCAACAACTGTGTACAATGCACCATTCTTTATATACCTCCCAACACAACTTCCAGTGATGTGTAACTAAAGTATACCACCTTTGTCACAGTGCACTGTCACACTGCTTATTGACCATACCTAGGGATTCTTTCTGTTGAATACACATGACTGCATGATGGTGCAGAACACCAATCAAGTTGTTACACCAAATGCATGTGTGCTACCTGTTCTGCTTATACACACTACATACATAGGTGTTTGACAACATTAATGGCATGTATGTCATTCATGACAGTGTGGCTTGTGCCATACACACAGATATATATATATATATATATATGTATATATATATATGCCATGCAAACAAGATAACCAGCCTGTATCAGACATACTGTTGCATACAGGTATAGCAGTGTCCCTCCTAACATCTGCTGCAGATATTGCAGTGCCAGAACAGTGTGTTTGGTTACCCGCACAGAGTGTGGATGTATCACAATACTTGTTCAAGTGTGTGTGCATGTTTATCTCTTACCAATCCATATCACATACGTTATGTCAGAAACATAGGGATAGTGGTGAATTATTCTGATATTGTCCATAATTGTTTTTGGATCTTGTAATGTTTTCCATGATCCTTTACCTGTGGACACCTTTCTGGACACCTCTACTGACAGTACACTCATATTCAAACATAGCAGTTGAAAGACCTTCACAATATGCACCCTACCCCAATTGCATGTCAGATCCCCTATACAGGTTCTCTGCATTATTCATGTAAATATGCTTATCTCACACAGACATCCTCCCCATTGTTATGTCACCTTGTGTGACAGTCACAGACAATGCATTTTCACTGTACAGTCCGTATTGTACTAAATGGATATGTGCTTGGTGTTGCTGCAACCGTCTTCCATTGACATGCCCCTCCACTGCTGTACATGAGGGAGTTTCACCTGTCCTCTTTCCTTATGTTCATTCCTACAGTTCATCTTCATGTCCCTATTCAATACACACACTTCCTCTGAGTAATGATTTTGCATCACAGCCCATGTCCTGTTTCTGATCATTAACACATATTCAATATAGAATGCCAGGACTGAGATATAACAATGCTCTGCACTGTAGGTACACTGTCCTGTACTGTATTTGGATCACATATTTTACATTCATACCTATCAACTGTCCAGATATTCCCAGGAAGTCCAGATGTTTTCCTTATCAAATTAGTGGCTTTCTGTTATATCACTGGGATGATCTCTGGACTGATGTGACTGTTTAACATATTTGAATGCATACCTCTCAACTGTCTTGATTTGTGCAGAATGTCAAGTTTTTGTCATATATTTGTGATCTTTTCCTCATAACATTTTTGTTTTCTGGCAAACCACTATCATGTCATTGCGGAGAAAAGTCAGAAACTGATGGCTGACATTCCGGTTTCAAACTTCATGCACTTCAGAACGTTCATGCTAATGTACAACCTATTTATGCTATTAAATTTCTAAGTTTGGAAGTGCAATATTTAAAATCTGTCCCTATGTTGGCCCTTTGTCCCCTCATTATATATCCCCTTGACCACATATCATGCTCAAAGAGGATGACAGGTATGTCTGAGTTTCATTCTACCAGATGTCTATGCAACATCTTTGGCAAATATGTCCCTATTTTAGGTTAAATGTCTCCTCATTATGTAGGCCTTTATGGAGATACATTGCCCTTATAGATTCACAGCTATCTGTAAAACCCTGGTGGTCAGTGTGGTATTCTGTGCAAATCCGCAGATCGTAGTTGCTCTGCTTTAAACAGAATTATATCTACATTCACTTACATGGTTTCCTGGCTGGCAACATGCCTAACTTAGGCATGCTGCGTGTCATTAATATGCATTGCGAGCTAAAGTTCACAGCACACCATCTCGTAAACATGTAAACTTCATGAGGCTCTGCATGAAGCCTACACAGAGCTTATTGAATCCTGGGGAAAGTTTTTTATCCATTTTTTTCTGAGGCACAGTGATCCTGCAGTTTGCTTACATAGAGTTAGATGGTATTGGGGTCCAGCATGGTGTAGTTCTCTGCAAACAAACAAACAAAAAAATAATCAAACAAACTTGTTCAAAATTTCAGGGATTTAGTGTTAATGGTACTCTGCAGTTGTGTCCATAACACTTTCCATACAGAGCTGCTCTTTGAAAATGAACTTTTTAAAGTGTAATTGATTACTAAACCAGGTTAGCTAATAAAACATTATTGCATAAAATCACTATTAAACACTGCTTTGTCATTAGTCAAATATGTGATTAAGTTAAATATCATTCATCCTTAAAATTCCTTAGCCTTTTCTCACTCTAATCCTCCACCATTTGTTTTCTTAATTCAGTTCCTTTGGATAAGGAAGCCCAACTTAGACTGGCATTGGGAAGCATGGGTTTCTGCATGTGTGTGTGTGTGTGTGTGTGTGTGTGTGTGTGTGTGTGTGTGTGTGTAGAAAGTATATAAATATACACTCCAGTGAGCTCTCCTCTTCAAAACAATAATTATTTTTAACATTAGAAGCAATGTATATACCTATAACTTGCACACAACAATGCACACTCGTGCATGCACACACACACACACACACACACACATGTGCATATGCATATAAATGCAAAGATGCACTTACTCACAAACCTTTACCCACATACATCAACACAGACACAAGTACACATTTAGATATCATGTTAACCTCATAAATTCTATAATATCTAGCTTAGTTCAAGTAATTACTAACCCAGAATAAGTTGCATCAGCAATAGACATGAAAGCTGTAAAAGTCTATATATATATATATATATATATATATATATATATATATATATGCCATGCAAACAAGATAACCAGCCTGTATCAGACATACTGTTGCATACAGGTATAGCAGTGTCCCTCCTAATATCTGCTGCAGATATTGCAGTGCCAGAACAGTGTGTTTGGTTACCCTCATAGAGTGTGGATGTATCACCATACTTGTTCAAGCGTGTGTGCATGTTTATCTCTTACCAATCCATATCACATATGTTATGTCAGAAACATAGGGATAGTGGTGGATTATTCTGATATTGTCCATGATTGTTTTTGGATCTTGTAATGTTTTCCATGATCCTTTACCTGTGGACACCTTTCTGGACACCTCTACTGACAGTACACTCATGTCCAAACATAGCAGTTGAAAGACCTTCACAATATGCACCCTACCTCAATTGCATGTCAGATCCCCTATAGAGGTTCTCTGCATTATTCATGTAAATATGCTTATCTCACACAGACATCCTCCCCATTGTTATGTCACCTTGTGTGACAGTCACAGGCAATGCATTTTCTCTATACAGTCCATATTGTGCTAAATGGATATGTGCTTGGTGTTGCTGCTGCAACCGTCTTCCATTGACATGCCCCTCCACTGCTGTACATGAGGGAGTTTCACCTGTCCTCTTTCCTTATGTTCATTCCTACAGTTCATCTTCGTGTCCCTATTCAATACATACACTTCCTCTGAGTGATGATTTTGCATCACAGTCCATGTCCTGTTTCTGATCATTAACACATCTTCAATATAGAATGCCAGGACTGAGATATAACAATACTCTGCACTGTAGGTGCACTGTCCTGTACTGTATTTGGATCATGTATTTTACATTCATATCTATCAACTGTCCAGATATTCCCAGGAAGTCCAGATGTTTTCCTTATCAAATTAGTGACTTTCTGTTATATCACTGGGATGATCTCTGGACTGATGTGACTGTTTAACATATTGGAATGCATACCTCTCAACTGTCTTGATTTGTGCAGAATGTTAAGTTTTTGTCATATATTTGTGATCTTTTCCTCATAACATTTTTGTTTTCTGGCAAACCACTATCATGTCATTGCGGAGAAAATTCAGAAACTGATGGCTGACATTCCGGTTTCAAACTTCATGCACTTCAGAACGTTCATGCTAATGTACAACCTATTTATGCTATTAACTTTCTAAGTTTGGAAGTGCAATATTAAAAATCTGTCCCTATTTTGGCCCTTTGTCCCCTCATTATATATCCCCTTGACCACATATCTTGCTCAAAGAGGATGACAGGTATGTCTGAGTTTCATTCTACCAGATGTCTATGCGACATCTTTGGCAAATATGTCCCTATTTTAGGTTAAATGTCTCCTCATTATGTAGGCCTTTATGGAGATACATTGCCCTTATAGATTCACAGCTATCTGTAAAACCCTGGTGGTCAGTGTGGTATTCTGTGCAAATCCGCAGATCGTAGTTGCTCTGCTTTAAACAGAATTGTATCTGCATTCACTTACATGGTTTTCTGGCTGGCAACATGCCTAACTTAGGCATGCTGCATGTCATTAATATGCATTGCGAGCTAAAGTTCGCAGCACACCATCTCGTAAACATGTAAACTTCATGAGGATCTGCATGAAGCCTACACAGAGCTTATTGAATCCTGGGGAATGTTTTTTATCCATTTTTTCTGAGGCACAGTGATCCTGCAGTTTGCTTACATAGAGTTAGATGACATGGGGGTCCAGCATGGTGTAGTTCTCTGCAAACAAACAAACAAACAAACAAAAAAATAATCAAACAAACAAACTTGTTCAAAATTTCAGGGATTTAATGTTAATGGTACTCTGCAGTTGTGTCCTTAACACTTTCCATACAGAGCTGCTGTTTGAAAATGAACTTTTTAAAGTGTAATTGACTACTAAACCAGGTTAGCTAATAAAACATTATTGCATAAAATCACTATTAAACACTGCTTTGTCATTAGTCAAATATGTGATTAAGTTAAATATCATTCATCCTTAAAATTCCTTAGCCTTTTCTCACTCTAATCCTCCACTATTTGTTTTCTTAATTCAGTTCCTTTGGATAAGGAAGCCCAACTTAGACTGGCATTGGGAAGCATGGGTTTCTGCATGTGTGTGTGTGTGTGTGTGTGTGTGTGTGTGTGTGTGTGTGTGTGTGTGTGTGTGTGTGTGTGTGTGTGTAGAAAGTATATAAATATACACTCCAGTGAGCTCTCCTCTTCAAAGCAATAATTATTTTTAACATTTGAAGCAATGTATACACCTATAACTTGCACACAACAATGCACACTCGTGCGCACACGCACAAACACACACACACACACACATGTGCATATGCATATAAATGCAAAGATGCACTTACTCACAAACCTTTACCCACATACATCAACGCAGACACAAGTACACATTTAGATATCATGTTAACCTCAAAAATTCTATAATATCTAGCTTAGTTCAAGTAATTACTAACCCAGAAGCATAGTACAAATTGAATGATTTATAAGTTGCATCAGCAATAGACATGAAAGCTGTAAAAGTCATTATTTTTTCTAACTGCATTAAGCTCACTTATTGCTTGTACCATAACCTGCAGGTTAGACTTCCTAATTTAAGGTGTGCTATCTACTAGCTTAACAAATTCAAATAGAAAGAAAGTAGATTATATGATAGTACAGTCTTACACTACAAAACTATGTCAGTATTTCCAGTGTCTTTAATATTTATGTCTCCCATCAAGATTAAAGTTAAAATATAGCTTGATGTATGCACCCTTACTGAAGTTTTAAACATTGTTATACGTTTTGCAGATGCAACTTATCATAACAATACTATTTTGTTTTATCAGTTAATGCAGATATACTCTCCTACATGGAAACTGACAACACAGTCTCTATATTTATTTTTTATGTATTTATTTGCGTTTTGTGATCTGGCTGAGTGAGCTGGTCTAAAGACCCTTTTCGGTCATAACCCAGGCCTATAAGTCAAGAATATAGAGGTTTTTGAAAATGACAACAGGCAAATAATACAGAGATTTCAAATTATGCCTAACAGTTTTACACTTGTATAAATCATATATTTTGAAAGAGTGCAGTTGTACAACTTGAGCATAATAAGTTTAGAGAAGTAGAATTGAAGCGATAACATCGATTGTCAAACACCATCTTAATGTAGTCGGGGTAATCACAATGACATAAGTGTATGGAAACAGCAAACAGTGCTGACATACTATTGCACAGAATACGTTAACTTTCAAGCCAAGAAGTGTAATGTTTGACTTAACAATGATAACACACTATATACATTATGTACAATATATAGGTTTGGTTAAACCGGTTTAATATTTGTTGAAAGTATTGGTTGCACTTGATGGGGATACAATAGCTTATGCATAGAATCTCTGCAACATGATGTTGCTAACCATTATCCCTATAGTACTTGTGTGCACTTTTATAATGGAGATGTGCTTTATGGGATCAGACCAGTTGGGATAATGGTTAAGGTCTTTGCCTCCCATGCAAAAGGTACAAGGTTTGATCCTGACCTCTGACCAATGCCTGTTTGGAGTTTGCATGTTCTTCCTGTGTCTCTGTGGGATCCCTCCCACCTCTGAAAAACATGCTGAGTTTTTCTCAAAACTCACCAATGAATGGAGCTGTGGGCAGCAGCACAGACTCTTCATGGTGCCCTATAGTAGGAAGAGTTGTACAGACCAATCGCTTTGGGCATCTACTGTGGTGCGCAGTATCCTCAAGATAGGAGAACATGTATCACAGATTGCATGCAGTGCCAGAGCTAGCCACTCATCTCTGTAAAATATTGTTCTGTGTGATTTGGTCATGTTGACTAATGTTGCCAAAATGGGTGTGGGTAGTTACCAGTGATGAGTGGATTGAAGATCTGACCTATGCCAAGGACCCATGCTAATGGTGGGAGGGGTGTATATGCCCCTACTGGCCAGTGTGTGCCTGCCATAAAGCCCAGCAGCCCTGGGTCTATAAGCTACTAGCTGGCTGGTGTCTAGTTGCCCAGCCTGGGTTACCTGGGAAAGCTCTGTTGAGTGAAAGCTGGACATAAAACCAATCAACCTACTAAACATGATAATTGCTATGTATGTTCACTGACAGGATGCAGCTTGGAAGTAGATGACATGATGATACAGAGGAAGCTGGACATTCTAGGGCAGTGCACCAAAGCCCCTTGGCTTGGGATCCAGAGTCTATTACTCAGGAGGGGGGCAACCTAGAAATGGTGTGGGTTTTGTGGTGAGAAAGAGGCTTTAGAAGGGCAGAGAGGGATATCATCAGAATTAGTAATAGACTCATGGCAGTCAGACTCCAATGATAGGGCAGTATTTATAATCTCAGTCTATGCCTCACAGTAGGGTTGTGATAGTGAGGAAAAGAGTGCATTCAGACAGCAGTTGTAGGACCTACTAGATAAAGCAGGACAACATGAACTGGTGTTGATAATGGGTGACTTGAATGCACATATTGGGACAGACAGAACAAGATATGAGGACAGCCTGGGTCCACATGGATGGGGCAATGGAAATAAAGAAGGATAAGCCATTTTAGACTTCTGTCTGGCAAATGTCCTGATAGTAGCCAGCACATGGCTCAGAAAGAGGGACAGTCACAAGATCACATACAAGAGTAGCCAAACTGCAACTCAGGTAGACTTTCTCCTAGTAAAGAAAAGGCACTGGGGTAGAATCCATGATTGAAAAGTCTTCCCCAGTGAAACAGTCAGCCCACAACATAAACCACTGTTTGCCACAATCAGCTGCAAGCAGTGGTCAGAGAAGGCTCTAAGGTCAAGAGACACCAGGCTGAAGACCTGGAAGTTGACTGGAGAGAAAGTACAACAGTTCAAGGAATTACTCGGGGCTCTAGCACCCCAAGAAGATGAAGAAATAGGTGGAGTTGAATAAGAATGGTAGGACCTCAAAACAGCATGTGTTAGGATTACAGAACAGATATGTGGTCGAGCCAGGCATGGAAATAAGGTACATAAGAAAAGCTGGTGGTGGAATGCAGAAGTCCAGGAAGTGATCAAAAGAAAGAAGGAGTGTGGGAAAAATAGGAGATAGAAAAGATGAACCAGGTTAGGAAAGAATACTGGTTGGCTAACAAAGAAGCTAAGAAAGGAGTTGCAATAGGGCATTGGAGGCACTCTACCAACTTCAGGAAAGTGGCGCAGTAGGTGGTACAAAGAAATTATATCCAGTTGCAGGGCAAAGACAGAAAGATAAAGAAGGCAGTGAGACACCCTTCATAAGGGATGCCAGCAACAACATACTCACCAGTCCACAAGACATCAAAGGCAGATGGAAGGAGTATTTCCAGCAGCTTCTGAATGAAGAAAACCCAACAGAAGCTGCATTGTCCCAGAAACAGCCTATAATGAGGGAAGAAGAAGAGGAGCCCACCTTAGAAGAAGTAAGAACAGCACTAAGGAAAATAAAGTCAGGGAAAACAGCAGGCTCAGATGAGGTCACAGCAGATCTGATAAAGATGCTGGGTAAGACAGGGGAGAAATGGCTCCTGAGGGTACTCATAGCAGTGTGGAGAGGAAGGCGTATCCCAGATGACTGGAGAATAAGAATCAAGAGCAAAGGGAACATTCACAACTGTGGGCAGTACAGAGGCATTAAACTCCTATCATATCGCATGAATGTTCTGCACAGGGGGACTGATAAACAGATACGCAGAGTAGAGGACTGTAAGATGGGGGATGAGCAGTTAGGATTCAGATCAGGATGCAGCACAACTGACTAAATGTTTGCACTGAGACAGATAGTTGAGAAGAAGCTAGAGATGACGAGAGTGTCCAACTGGGCATTTCTAGACATGGAGAAAGCATATAACAAGGTCACAAGAAAGCTGATCTGGGCAATACTGCCATGGTTCAAAGTCCCAGAAACATGAGTAAATTAATACAGACTATGTACAAGGACCCAATAACTCAAGTATAAACAGTGTTCGGCTACACAGAGGGATTCCCAGTGGGAGTGGGTGTACACCAGGGTTTAGCTCTTAGCCCACTGCTGTTCATACTGGTGCTGCACTACATTAGCAAACAGGTTGGATGGGACAGCTCAACAAAGTTACTGTATGCAGAAGATGTGGCATTATAGCCATCTTCTATGCAAGAATGTCAGGAAAGGATAGGGGAATGGAATGCAAAACTGAAGGCACATGGGATGAAACTAACAGATAACACAGTGATAATGGCATCAAATTGGGGAAATCAAAACAAGGTGAGAACTGAGATAGAAGGGAAGATAGTGGAGCAGGTAAATAGCTTCAAGTATCTGGAAGGGGTTGTTGAGGAAAAGGGAAGTCTGAATGAAAAGGTCAAAGCTAGAATCCGAGGATCTGCAGCCAACTGGTATAAAATTTCATGTGAGGTATATGACAGAAGAATGCCAAAGAAGCTGGAAAGTAAGGTGTACAAGACAGTGGTGCAACCATTACTACTGTGTGGTACAGAAACCTGGGCAGAAAAGGCGGAACAGTTGAAGAAGCTAGAGGTGATGGAAATGAAGTGCCTGAAATGGGTGATAGGATGCACACTGTGGGACAGATGAAGAAATAAGGACGTAAGAGCAGAAGCCAAAGTAGCTCCAATTGCAAAAACAATAAAAGAGAACAGATTACAGTGGTTCTGACACGTGCAGGAAAGCAGAAGACAATCTGGTGAAAAAGATTTATGACAGACAGGAAGAAGGTAAAAAGAAATAAGGACATCCAGCAAAGAGGTGGATGGATTGTATGAAAGAAAATCTGCGACAGTTAGGCATATGTGTTGAAGAAGGCAGGAGTGTAGCACTAATTCAAGAGAGATGGCGACAGTTAACATAATACCACAACCCCATGTAGAAAATGGGAAAAAGGGGGCTGATGATGATGATGTTCGTTAATGGATTACTTAAATCCTTGAAGGGAATCTTGGGATTTCATCGCTGGTGATAGGTTGTTCCAAAGAGAAAGGCCGAATATGGAAAAGGCATGCCTCCCCAGTGCTGTTTTAAAAGGGGCTTGTTCAATGATAGAACATTTTCTTGACTGTTTCTTAGGGATTATGAATGTTGTCTGAGCAGCAATTTACCCTTTAGTGTACGGCAGCAACCATCATTTAAAACTTTATCTATTGGTCTTCCTAGGAGGTAGGTAGGTTTTTATTTGATATGTATCCAACTGAATTCATTATGAAAATTGCAGTGGTGTAGAAGAGAATCTGCAAGCAGTAAGAATCTGCAAATTTTGTTTCCAGAATTCTGAAGTTTATGCGTATTATAGGCATTGTGAAAGATTAATAATGTTACCCATATACCATCATTGGAAGAAGAGCATTTTTGCAAAGTGAAGTGTGAGCCGCATGGAAGAAGAGGTGTGAAGTTTATATCACAAATTTAGTTGTGCTAGAACCTTATTATCTATGTTGTCAGCATGTATGTCGAAGTAGAGACTGGGGCTCAAAGTGAAGGCATAAGTGTTTTTGTATTCTGACACAAAGGCAATACTATTATTAGGGTTATCATTATTGCTAAGTTTGACAGTTGTGCACGTTTGTGAGGGGAAGAATAGGGTATCATGATGGCCTTTTTATGGTTAATGAGTAAGTAGTATATCTTCAGTGTATAATGTGACATTCACTGAGGATTAAACATCCTTTTAATACACTCAGTAAGTTCTAATACCTCTTCACCTCTTGTGCCTCATATGTCAATATTGCTTTTCACATTTAATGCCCCTAAAACGTCAAGCACTGCACATATATTTTTTTTTATATTTATAACATTTTAAGATTAATCATGTAAATTTTATCAAAACCCAACACAAAAGAAGTAGCATATAGCACTGCTTTGTTCAGTCATACCATCTTCTATGGCATGTCCAGTAATCAGTTTACATGTGGAAATTCCCCGTATTGTTAATGCAAAATAACTCCAGCAAACTCATACACCCTCTTACACTGAAGGACAGACTTGGTCGTCCCCAACAAGGGTAGAAGCTATATCTTTATAGGGTATGGGACCAATGACCCAGCCATCCCAGTGGGAGAGCCCCCAGGAAGATACAGTGCAATAGGCCAAACATTTCCAAAACCCAGAGTATGATAGTAAGAATGGGCTAACTGCTATGAGTGGGTTCATTATGACATAATCACAATAGTATGTTCTCCACTGGCTACAATCAGTTTCCCCACCTCAGCACCATTTCGAGCATGTCAAATTACCAATAACTCCTAACATGCTATTAAAAATAGGTACTATGCCTTCTTCCCATCGCATATAAAATGCTACACATCAGATACTAACTTTAACTCATGGCCTATCCAACTAAAGGAATTAATTCATATACTTTGAAACCGCAAGTATCAATATTGTGCGGAATGTCAAACATCTAAAAAAATTATAGCAACATATATAATCTAACATTTGACATGCATTAATACTCCAGCCTAAAAAGAAGCATTTTAGCATTTCTATATTGAACATATAATGTTAGTATAATAACATTAAATAACATTAAAAGTATGAATCCCAGCAAGTCGTAAACTTAATTACATTTAGTCACCAAAACAATTGATTATCGGTCATGGTCATTGCAAATTAGCAGTTCAGGATCATTCATATAATGCTGGGAGAAGTCCATTTTTTTTTTCTCTAGCTCCGTCTATTCTCTTAAGTCTGGCTAGTTTAATACCTTCTCCTCTTCCCAAGGATCTTTAAAACATTCTTAATTTATTTTCAAGTAACATAGTGGGATACCATATCCACTGTCAATCTTGCATTATCAAAAAATAAATAAATAAATGCATAAAAAATCACTCAGATAAAATAAAAATGCAGACACTGCATCAGCTGGGTACATTAACTTAAACTTTATTACTTCCACACATGATCTCAAAAGACTGTGCTCATTGTTTAATAGTTTGATTAGAATTATTACTGTCAAACACACATTGCTCTATTCTATGCAGTAATATTTGCCAGGCTACCATAACTGGGACAAAATCGTCTCCTTGTCATACCAAGACTACAAATGAAGCAACATGTTCCATAGTCATCTGGCTGTCTCTTAACATGTAAGATCTCTCCAAGATAATACCATAAAAGTCATGCAACCAGACCATTTCACCAGGCTGCCCTTCATTTAAGCTGTACACACCAGAGTTCTTTCCTTCTAGGATCTTCAGTCACACACAAATATTTCATCCTTGCTTTGGCCTCTAATTATACCATCATGGAGACAAGTACCGATAACTTTGCCTGAATATTATTAACTTTCTTCTTCTTTACTTTGCTCTTTTGTTGCAGTGAAAAAATGTGGTTGATTTAGTTACAGAGTGATAAATCCACAGTGGGTCACTCACATCCATTGTGGCCATAAATTTCAATCCTGTCTGTTTATCTTTCCTAATTCAAGTAAAGTGGTCTCCAACAACATCTGTATGACTGCAAGCAATGCGATAGCATGCATTTTCTACTAGGCACTGGTGATTTCCATCTTTGTGTGTCATATAGTCTAGTATCCGTGGCACTGAAGGATAATGGCATAACTGTGACACAGGCAACTGTGGTTCAATTAATGGCCATGTTACTGATGGAGACAGACAGGGAGGGAGTGGGCTGAAGAGAAGTAGCCAACTCACTGTGCCCGGTGGGCTTGTAAGGTTGAGAGCACTTCTCCAATGGAGGGCAGAAAATCCACTGCCTTGTGTGGATTGGCAAACCTGCTTGGAGTTAATAACCTTTGTTGAACTAGGGAGACATTTGTACAGTCAACCCACTTCCCTCCCCTTCAGAGGGTTTACTGGGTCTGTATGGGGAAGTAAGACTATAGCATAAAATGCTCAAAACACCCTCATGTTTTCCTGTATTATGGCCCTTCCCTGCTGACCATTGACCTGGTTATAGTGAATGAGTAGACTGATTAGGCAGGAGGGGGCTAATGATTAGCAGACAATGAGATCAAAATGGCAAAGACGTCTTGAGTGCTATATTAATTAAGACATATGCCATATCAAAGTGTTAAGAAACTCTTCTACAAATTCTACAGTTTTAATGATTCACCATATATACCCAACGCCATTACATCATTAAATATACTTTAAGCTCACTCTGCAGAAAAAAAAAAACTTTTCATCATCAAGTTGCTAGCATTATCTGCGGAAAAACTGGAGAAGATGCCTTTTATCATAAAGCATCATCCTTATCAGCCTTATTAAGTTCCATTAGTGCTGCCTTCAGGAGTTTAATGCACACATCTGTGCATGCCCAAACAACTGACCAAGCAGCACACTACTTGGAAAATGTGGATGAAAGTCTGTTCACACAGAAACTGCTGTGAGCCAGGCTGCCTCCATCTCCCACAGGACAGGAAAGGTGGTGTCAGCTGCTCACTCCCCTCCTCCTTAGCCTGGTCACTCCAGCACCTGTGATGTTAGCCAAACACTGGCTGTCAATGGTACAGTCTGGACTTTATCCATCTGTGCCACAGGACCAGGTTAAGAATTTTGATACCTGCATTTTATGAGGGTTGAGAGAGAAGAAACCATTTAGAAAAAAGGATGTCTGCGCTGGATTATATCTGGAAACTAGGAAATTTTTTGTGCCCAATTTAGCTTTGGGTTGCACTGAAGATTCTGCCTGCTAACGTTTTGTTAGTGCAAGATATTTTCAAGGATTCTGGGATGTTTACATGTGCTTTATTATGTGCTAACTGTATTTTTTCAGCTTCAGATGAGATTAAAATCTTACTAGGATGTCTGTACATTGTGCATTAAATTTGGTCTAAAAGATGAATGCATTTATTTTGCCTCATTTGAAAAAGTATCAAGGCTGAAAAATCTCATTGGTGGGGATGCTGCTGGCCTCTTGAGCCTTTAACTGGACAGCTACTTATGACAGATGCTGAAGTGCATAATACCTTTTGAGAAAGTACAAGTACATGAATGCAGTAGGAATAAGTGGTGTCAAGGTCCTTGTAGAAGTCACTGGTGCATAACTGTATGGCTCTTCCAGCAGAAGATGATAATCCTTTTCATGCTGTTACCTAGTAAACAGCCAGATCAGAGGCCTAATTACAAGGGAGTTACCCAGTAAACAGCCAAATCAGAGGCCCAATTGCACATGTACAAACATGTCATATTCCAGTTTGGAAACCATGCAGATATTTTTGAACAGAAATGCATACATGCTGATTGTGACAGTGCACGATAGTAGCACTGTAAGGGAGAGAATGGCAGGGTTACCAACTACATCTTCTAGTTGCAATTCTTTTCACTCACCTTCTGGGTTATCCCAATGACTCCCCATCCTATAGCTAGTTACAAAAGGATGGAGAGATATTCCCTTTTACTACGGTGAATGGTCCAATAAATAATCCACACACCAAAAGACAACTAGTTCACCCAGGCAGGCTAACACTGTGCTGAAAAGTAAATAAACTGTCTGCGCAATCCAATAATAAAAGTTCTGTTAAAATCCAGAATTTAATGAAATAAAACAAAATAAGAACAAAAATAATAAAAATTAAGTCCCTTGTCCAACGATAAGCACTTTCGAATAGTTCTTCTTCAGATCGTATAAGCAAATGGGACATTCATCTGTATATATAAGCCAGTCAGAATTATTCACCCAATGAGAATATCAACACCAAAGTTCCAGCCAATCCATGTTTGGATTTCTCCATCTGATTTGCATAAACCAAGTTAACAGTCCCATTTTCTAAATGGATGCCTCACACAGCTGTTCAGTACTAATGAAATATGCAAAGTAGGTGATGTTAGTAACCAATAGCACTTCCAAAAGAAGTAACAGGTGAAGCAGCTAGCTTTCGTTAAAACTTAGAAGCATGCCTCATACCAGTGTACTGGAGTCAGAATATGCAAAATAGGTGAACTGAACAGCTAATAGTGATTTCCAAGAAACAACAAAACACAAATCTGCTAGCCTTCATGTATTCTTACTGAAAAACTTGTCAAACAACCCCAGAAGCAGTTTTTTACATATTTCTAATATTCAATAGAGGAAAAATGGCACAAACAATAAATGGATGATCTAAGTAGCCAATAGTGGCTTCCAAGGAGCGGCAGAAAACAAATCTGCTGACTTTCATAAATTCCTATTATGAAACTTCTTTTTATCTAAGCTGAGTGACAATAAATGTAAATAAATGTTAAGGCTCCATGTCAATGTGGCCATGCAAGACATGGAGCCTTGACATTTATTGTCACTCAGCAATTGTCCTGCCATATCCCTGTTTTGGGAAATGAAATTTTAGTAATGACATTGCCTATCTTTTATTGATAGCGATGTTTACTACTATACATTTTTTTGTCATCCCCATCACTGGACATCAGAGATATGTGAAAAACTTCTTTTGGGTTAATTAGATAAAAAGAAGTTTCATAACAGGAACTTATGAAAGTCAGCAGATTTGTTTTCTGCCTCTCCTTGGAAGCAACTATTGGCTACTTAGATCATCCATTTATTGTTTGTGCCATTTTTCCTTTATTGAATATTAGAAATATGTAAAAAACTGCTTCTGGGATTATTTGACAAGTTTTTCAATAAGAATACATGAAGGCTAGCAGATTTATGTTTTGTTGTTTCTTGGAAACCACTATTAGCTGTTCATTTCACCTATTTTGCATATTCTGACTCCAATACACTGGTATGAAGCATGCTTCTAAGTATGAATGAAAGCTAGCTGCTTCACCTGTTACTTCTTTTGGAAGTGCTATTGGTTACTAACTTCACCTACTTTGCATATTTCATTAGTACTGAACATTAGCGAGCTGTGTGAGGCATCTATTTAGAAAATGGGACTGTTAACTTGGTTTATGCAAATCAGATGGAGAAATCCTAACATGGATTGGCTGGAACTTTGGTGTTGATATTCTCATTGGGTGAATAACTCTGATTGGCTTATATATACAGATGAATGTCCCATTTGATTATACGATCTGAAGAAGAACTGTTCGAAAGTGCTTATCGTTGGACAAGGGATTTAATTTTTATTATTTTTGTTCTTATTTTGTTTTATTTCATTCTTTTCATTAAATTCTGGATTTTAACAGAACTTTTATTATTGGATTGCACAGACAAATCTCATATAGCTAGTTAGCACATCCATTCCCATTGTTATATAAGAGATGGCCCCACTCATTCCCCACACAAGATGAGAGCCCAGTGGCTTATTTCTTTCACTACCTGGGACAAAAGCCAAATCAACTCATTCCTGCTGGAATAATAGCTACATGTCGCCCTTGGGATTCCGGATACTGGCTAAGGCTCTTGCCACCCCTATAGTGCCTTTTTACATTCAAATGACAAATTCACCACCGTAACAGGTGCAAGCAAGCAAAATCTGTTGATAATGCTACTTAATGTTAGTAGTCTAAACCTCAAACTGCATTCACTCGAGGCAGTCCTTGAAATGGAGAACATTGACATCTGTGCAATAGCAGCGACCTGGTTCAAGGCTCCAGAGAGCACCCCTGCATTACCAGGCTATAATTCATACCACACCTTTCGGCCACCTAACCTGGACTGAAGCACTAAAGGTGGAGGCGTGCCCGTATTCATTAAGGATATCCACACCTCCAGTCTAGTTGCTCAGCATAATGCATCCGAGATTATCCAAGTGCAACTAACTCTGGGCAAGACCGCAATCCAAATTGTAGCTTGCTACAGATCCCCCACCATGCCCCAGGATTCCCACTTCTCATTTCCTGATGCACTGGAAATATTAGGGTACAACCTAACACTCCAATAATGGGCGATTTCAACTACACCACCATTAACTGGTAAAACTACTCATGTACCAACTCTTGTGCTCAACGTTTTCTGGAATTCATAAATTCCAGTGCCTTGGATCAACTTATCCACACCCGCACCAGGGGCAGCAATATCCTAGACCTGGTCATTACCAACATGGGCAACCAGTGTTCCACACCAGAGGTCAATTCCTCGTTGGTCAGATCCGACCACAAGAAAATCACCCAAGACATCCACATCCCACCCCCCATTAGGGAAACCACCGTGAAAAATTTCTCCAAAGCCAACTTCATGCTGCTTAAGACAGAAGTGTCAAACTTCACGACACCCATGCTGATGGACAATAGAGGTACTACTGCTGAATCATATACAATTGCACTTTATAAGCACTTACATGAGTGCATGGATCATGCAATCTCTAACAGAATAAAGATGCTATCCTCCAAAAAAAGGAAGCCAATCTGGTGGCCCCCTGCTATAAACAAACTCTACAACAGAAGAAAGAAACTGTTGCAAAAAAGAGTAAAATCTCATGATTGGAGAAACTCTGTGGTCAGCCTCAGGAAGAAGCTGTGATCCCTCATAAAATCCTCCAAAGCTAGTTATGAAAACAAAATTGCCACTGATTCTAAAGACAATCACAAAGCATTTTATAGCTGTGTCAAGAATCTCAATGGCAACACTCAGATCTGCTCTGAGTTACAGCACAATGGCACTAAATATACACAACCTACTGATATTGCCAACATCCTAGCAAATAGGTTCAGTGCTAACTTTACCCCTCTCTCATCCCCTAAAGGGCCCATCTCTATACTGAAAGAATGAAAAATTCCTGTAATCAAGGCTGCACAGCTTAAAAAAACACTCTCCAAAGCCAAAAACACAGCATCCATGGGACCTGACAACATCCCAGGCTGCGTTCTACATGAACTACAGAATGAACTGGCACCCCACCTAAGTACCATGTTAATTCATAGCCTCACCTCAGGCTTTGTGCCCACTGAATGGCGCACAGCAATGGTTATCCCACTCCACAAAGGGGGAGCCAACACGGACCCCGGGAACTACCGCCCCATTAGCCTGACGAGCCTGTTCTGCAAGGCTATGGAATGTATCATCATGGAACTTATAAACAATGACATTGGTAATCTCCAAACTCTGGACCCTACCCAGTTCAGGTTTGTAAAAGGCAGATCATGTCTCCTAAACCTGATAGACTTCTTTGAAGCAGTCACCAAAGCCGTAGATGAGGGTAAGGTGGTTCAAACAGCCTATCTAGATCTCGCCAAGGCTTTCAACACCATCCCCCACTCTGGAATTATAGATAAACTCACTAAACTAGGTATAAATCCCTATGTCATAAGATGGATTGCTAACTGGCTCTCTCACAGAACCCACACTATGAAAGTAGCAGACTCTAAATCCAACTTCAGACCAGTGACAAGTGGAGTACTACAGGGTTCAGTTCTGGGTTCTCTCCTGTTTGGTATCTACTTCTCTGATGTACAGGCTAACACAGAAGGTCTTTGGCTAACAAAGTTCACAGATGACTGCAAAATAGGAGCCATAATCAAAACTCCTAATGATGTGGACATCCTACAAAAGGGCCTCACTGAGACAGATGCCTAGCGTCAAGCTCAATGCCAAAATGTGCATTGTCATCCCATTTGGTAAAAACTCTGTACCCATGAACTACCACATAAGCGATAGTCTACTTAACAATGAAAGTGTGATAAGAGACTTTGGGACACAGGTGGACAGTAGCCTCTCCTTTGATAATCACATTGCCACAGTAGTCAGGAAATCCTTCTACATGGCACACCTCATCACAAAAGGTTTCTCATCCAGGAAAAAAGAGGTCATTGTTCCCCTCTGCTCATCACTCATTAGACCCATTATAGAGTACAATGACCCTTTTGGTATGGTTAACAATGGTTATATTAATATTTTTATATACTTGTACCCATACCCATATATTTTTAACTATATTCTAATATTAACTTCTATTTTATTTTTATTTCCTTATTAAGTTTTAATATTAGGTATATAACATGGTTTTAACAAAGTACTATTTACTAAAAAAAGTTTATACTAAAAATATACTAAAAACAGGAAAACTCATATACAATTTAGGTCCAGCACTAGTACTACAAATAAGAACTAGTACAGATATTTTAAGGGGTGACTATCTAAAGGGCTGGTAATTACCATTTGGTGAACGGACAATAATAGGACCATTTGTGTATTTTTTATAAAACAACATTCTTATGACATACTGGTTATAAATATGTTTGTTCATATAGGAATGTGGTTGTTGTTTTTGCTTTGTGTTTGATGAGAACTGTCATAAGAAATGCAGCCTTGAATTGATTATGTTATTTTGATAATTAATTAACAATAGGTCAAAGTATGTAACCAATTAATGAATTAGTATATAATTGATGTGACGCCTGTGGTTCACTGTTTTCAAGCTTCTGATGAAGTCAGGTATACATCCTTGACGAAAAGTGTACTGAAATTTAACGCACTTTAAGCCTAATAAATCCATTGATTTTATTTGTGAAGAGGGTTCCTGTTCCAGTTGCTTTATTTATTAACCTCAGTCCTTACCAAAACCCCATTCCTCAATTTAGCAATGCTGAAATAGTCATAGGGATACTCAAATTGAATAACTATAAAAGTATTTGCATTATGAGCATCTACATTCCCCCTGGAAATAATATCCCTACTCTTGAAAACATTCTACTATGGTTCTCAACTAATATTAAACTAGAGACATACCTATTAGATGTGAATGTAGATTGGAACAAAATTAATAACAATAATCCCTCTTTATCTATTAATCTACTCAACTTCACTCAACTAATAGACGGCATTACCAGACCTAATAGAATCAACCCCCCAGGGTCCACTTTGGACTGGATCTTAGCCTCCCACCCAAATAAGATATCTCACTCTGCTATCCTACCAGACACCATGAGTGACCATCTCCCAGCTTCCATTCTCCAAGCTACCCACTCCTCCTCTCATCAACACCAATTTACCTATACTCGTAATCTCAAAAACTTCAACCCTTCTATATTCTCAGAAACACTTAAACAAACCAACTGGGACAATCTAAAATCTCTTCCACTAGATGAAGCCGTACATTTCTTTAATACAACCTTCCTAGACATTCTAAATGCCAAAGCACCTCCTAGAACTAAGCGTATAAAACCTTACTCTGCCCCATGGCTAACTAAAGATACTAAATCACTTATGCAACAAAGCGACAAGGCTTGGAAACTTTACAATCAGAAAAAACTCCCTGACACCCTCCTCAAATACAAGCAACTCCGTAACCTAACCAAAAAGCTTATTACAAAAGACAAAAAAATCCTACTACATTAAACTACAGTCTACCCATTCAAAAAACCCAAAACAATTCTGGAACTCCATAAACTTTCTTCTGCACCCAGGTACAAAAAATAATCCCTGTCCTGATAATAATTTAACAGACATAGAAATTGCCACCCTATTCAACTCCTTCTTTACCATCTCCATAGCTGAACTCACTAAGACCTTCCCCAATAATATCTCCTCCCCTCCACTCAACCCTACATTCCCTTCCCCCACTCAATCTCCCTCTCCCACCCCTCCCCCTATTTTCCATCTAAAACCCATCTCTATCTCTCACATCAAAAAGCTTCTCAGTAAACTCAAGCCTTGCTCCAATGCCCCTGACAATATCCCCTCACTCTTTATAAAGCTTGCTGCAGATGCCATTGCCATCCCCATTAGCATTCTCATCCACCGATCCATTCATGAATCTTACATCCCCAAATTGTGGCGTGCTGCCTATATCCTACCTCTTCCCAAAAGAGGCAAAAACAATAACATCTCTAATTTCCATCCAATAGCCATTCTCTCCCCAATATCAAAAATTCTAGAAAAATGCATCCACCACCAACTTATGCCCTTCCTCATCAGTAACCACCTCCTTACCCCTACTCAACATGGCTTCTGCCTCAGCCACAGTACAATAACCACTTTCCTCTCATTTTTAGACATAGTAAACCATGCTTGGGACTCAGGAGAAATCATATCCACTGTAATTCTAGATCTTTCCAAGGCTTTCGACACTGTCTCTCACTCCCACCTTCTAACTCATCTGTCTAACCTCAGTCTCAATCAGCATTCACTTACATGGTTTAAGAGTTATCTTTCTGACAGATCCCAGGCTGTGAAATGGAAAACTAGTACCTCAATCTTCCTTCCTACCCCAGCCAGAGTTCCCCAGGGTTCAATACTCGGTCCAATGCTCTTCAATATATTCATTAATGATTTCCATGCAGCCATTCCCAATACTAAAGTAGTACATAATGCAGATGACTCTACTTTAATCTGCTCTGCTCCAAATCTTCCTGCTCTCCAAACAATTACCCAATCTGCCTTTACAGCCATTGAGAACTGGATGTAACCACCTCTCCCTTAATGCTAATAAATCCAAAATCCTACTTTTCTCTCCCTCTAAAAGCCTGCACCTTAGCAAACAATCTTTCAATATTACCAGTAATACCAACTTCCTAATAGAAGTTGTCCCCTTCACTAAACTAATCGGTGTTACTATCGACGAACACCAAATATTCGATACTCATGTCCAATTAAATATAAAAAAAAAACATCAAAAACTAGGGTTACTATACAGAAACTCTCACTTCCTTTCTCCCTCTATCAGGCAAACTCTTGCCACTACCTACTTACTACCATCACTATTATACTGTGCCCCTCTTCTAACCAACCTTGCGTCCTCCATCTCCTCAAAACTAGAAATCTGCTACAACAAAATCTCCAGATTTGCTACTAAATCTAAACACTTCTCCCACCATTGCTCTTCCTTACACATGCTAGAATTGCTAGAGCTTCCCAACTACCTCAATTGCCTCCAACTTACTACAGCCCACAAAATAATCTTTAAACGTACTGCATACCCTGCTCTAGCATACATCCTTCCTTCTTATACTCCCCACAGACCCCTAAGATCTGCACAACAAAATCAACTTGCTATTCACAAACCAAAACGTCCCACTAGCCAGTGTCTGCATTCCTATTCCCTAGCAAAAAAATGGAACTCTCTTCCCCCCTCACTAAGAATCTCCAATAACCTTGAACTCTTTAAATCCCAGCTCCATTCTCATCTCTGCCAAAATTGGAAATGTAATTGCTCTCTGCCCCCCTAATCCTATTAAACTCATTTCTACTTGTTCTTCATTAAATACTTCTTCACCTTGCTATTCTACCCAACAGCTTCCCCTTGATATTTCTTACATAACTTATACACCTTTAATTTATATAGTGTAAATACTATACATACCCTTCTTTCTGTACTTCTCTCCCCCTATATACTTCTTCCATCTAAACCTATATTACATTTGACTAACTAATGACTCTAACATTCAACAAATTGTGTCCAACACTCTTCTACTAACTTTACCCTCCGTCCCCCTTGTATTACCCCCTATTGCTTTTTTCTCACATATGTTCTTCTTTCTAATAAACAATTGCCTCTTGCTTCACTACTCAACTGCCTCTCTCTCCTTCCTCCACTTTTAGGTATTTATTCCTACTACTCTGCATACTTTACACTACCCATCTTCGTTACCAAGCATGTTCTGTATGAACTATCCTCAAGTCTCCTATATTCCACATATTGCACTACATCCTTTTGCTACATCTCACTGTATCAGTTTACAATTTTGTTTAAAATATTATATAATACTAGGATTATTCATAACTGCATTTTATTGTACTTTTTATCATATTTTTATTGTATTTTTATTGTATCTTTGTAATTTTGGAGCTTTTCTCCCCGGGCCTCCACTGAAAACGGGCTCCTTGAGCCCAGTGGACCACCCCGGTTATCAAACTGGAAATAAATAAATAAATAAATAAATAAATAAATAATTTACTTTTAGTATGAAGTATATTTACAGTTCTTGTTAGGTATAGTTAATTATCTAGGGCAATAGCAGTGTTTGAGAAGTATTATTTATAGTTTATAGATATAGAGCAAGGAGAAGAACAGAGTGTTGGAGAGGTGAAGCAAGGAGAGATTAGTGAGGATAGTAAATTGTAGTGGTGATAAGGAATATTACATTTCAGCTAAGAGTGGAGCATGAACAGAAACAGCAGTTTAATAAGTGGTCTTTTAGATGGGGTTTAAAGGAAGGATAATTGTTTACTACTCTGATAGCCTCTGGAAGAGAATTCCATATTTTAGCAGCTGAGCAAGAGTAGAGGCTGTTTCTAGTTGACTCTTGAGGTTTATAGATGTTGAGGAGTTGCCTGACATGTGAATGAAGGGGATTGTTTGGGTGATAGGTAGTTACAATATGGTTTAATGCTAGACAGTCCACAGTTTTATGCATGATACTGTGTGCCATAGTTAGTTGTACAAAGTTAAGGTGCTGGGGCAGTATGAGTCAGTTTAACTTTTCAGAGCTTTGCAGTGATGTGTGTAACATTGTTTATTGGTGGAAAATTAGTGAATTTGTATTAGCATAATTTGAATTTGGCTTTAACAGAGGTCTGCAATTTGGTAACAATAAGGGCACTTAATAAAGAGAGAAGGAAGGAGGTAAGTTGGTGCAGGTGTTGCTTTTATGGAGTTAGTAAAAAATATTTGTGTGTGTATACAGCATGCCTATTGTTTATGAGATTTTTGACATAAGCAGCTTTCAAATTTAAGGTTGGAATCAATTGTTATTCGGAATAGCTTTGCTAGATTTATCTTTCTGTTCTATTGTACTTTGGGGAGGAATAAGAGTAGGTTTGTTTTTCTAGGCCTAAGCAGTAGTTGGGCTTTATGAAGCCAGTTTTCAACAGGGGTGAAGGCTTTTTGTGATTTTAGACGTTATGCCGATTTGTCTGATGAAAATATCAGTGTTGAGTCCTCATCATATTGTATAAGTGATGCTTGCCTAGCAGAGGTTTGAAAGCCATTAATCAAAATGTTAAAGAGAAGGGAGCCAAGAACCAAACCTTATGGTACATCATTGGTAATAGGGAGGTAAAGGGAGAAGGTTATGCTGCCATATGTGTTTGTTGTCTATCCGATGGGTAGATGTTAAAACAATGTAGGAAGGGGAAATTGGCCAAGATGGATAATTTATTGTTGGAATTTCCTGTGTGAGATATATTTTCCAGAGTCTCTGCTTTTGTTTATATTATCCATGAGGGATAATGCAGTATTTTTACTATGGCATGGGTGGAATCCATGATGAGTGCTGGTTAGGAGCTGCTCTTTGATGAGGTGGTTAAGAATTTGCTGCTGGAATAATAATTAAATAAATAAATAAAATCCAACACGGGGGAAAATACTTGAATAACTTGAATATAGAAATGTATACCCTGCCATCCTCTTCTTTACTTTGCTACTGTCCTGCACTATCACCATCGGCATGTGTGCATAATGCCTCTCTAACTCCAGGATGGATGAGTTGATAGCAGAAATTCACTCCCATCTCCCCTGATATGGTCTTTCCACCACCCAAGCTTTTAATACAGCCCAAGTCATCAGTGCTCCATTTCTTTTTCCCTGTATGCAATGTGACTATAACCTTCAAGTTACTTTTCAATGACAACTGAATGGCCAAGTTTGATAAATTGAGTTGGTGATCATTAGAAATTATTTAAGTGTTTAAAATTGCTGCCCAGAAATTCATTGAATGGCTTAGCCTGAACGACATGCCTTGCTCTAAAAAGGCTTTCTCCCATAATGTAGTTTTTAGTGATTCAGAGTCATATTAGCTACAATGATGAAATACTTGATTATCAGCTAATTTGCATGTGTCTAAATTGCAGTTACTACATGTCAAAGAAGTAAACTGCTGTTCATATAGGTATTGATATTACCCCACATTCAGTCCCCCCCCACACACACACACACACCACAGTGCAATAAGCCTGGTACTTGTCAAGGTGGTCGAACTATTCATTTATCAAAAATGATGCTACTCTTTTTTCAGCTTTGACAGCAAGAAAGTATACCTGGTTTGTGTAGCCTTCCATTGTTCTCCAACCCCATAATCCCTGTAATAGTTGAAGTGCCATTACAGCATATGTCTAGTATATTTTTGGGTCTAGAGTCTCTCCCATCCTCATCTCCCTAACAGTTTAAGTGCCATTATGGCACAGTTTTAGTTGTCTTGTTGTTTAGTGTTCCCTTCGATTCCCATTGTGATGTTGCTGCCTTTATAGCACTTGGATGGAGAATTATCCCTAATGTCTAGAGATTCCCTCACCCCCCCCCCCATATCTGTACTGAAGTCAGTGCCATTATGGCACTTAACTGAAGAGTTATCCTTTGTGTCTAGTGATCCACTCCACCTATACTCTGTCGCATATCATGTACTCAGAGGTGCTCTCTGCTTAACATAGAAGGCCATGTCAAACTCAGAGCTGTTGGACATGCTATTCTTAAAGAAATCCCAATCCCTCAGAGACACACGCTTCAGGGATCTAAGTCTTGTCAACACAATAAATAAAACATGCTGGAGGGAGAGGGTCCTGGCCCAGATACTCCCCAGACTCTGGAATAGACTGTCCATACATGTCAAGCAGAGCACCTCTTTGGCCCTCTTCAAAAGGAACCTTGATGATTGGATGGGAGATAGGAAATTCACCCCAGGGATCACATCAGTCACCCTACTAGACAGGGGTCCAGAGAAGTAAATACTGTGGGAAGAAATAGCCAGGGAATTGTTATGGCTAGGCTTTTATAGGCCCTAGGGATGATAGCCTAGTACCAGCCTATGAACCTATGCACCTATAATCCCCCCAATTCCTGAACTGATGTCTGTGCCATTATGGCACTTTCCTAGTTGAGTTATCCCTGGTGACTAGTGTTTCCCCCATCCATTGATCCCTGTACTGATGTCCGTGCAGTTATGACACTTAACTGTAGAGATATCCATGGTGTCTAGTGATTCCCCCAATCCCTAAACTGATGTTTGTGCACTTAAATATTGTGTTATCCCTAGTGACTAGTGTTTCTCCCATCCATTGATCCCTGTGCTGATGTCTGTGCAGTTATGGCACTTAACTGTTGATATATCCATGGTGTCTAGTGGCTCCTGCCCCACCTCCCAATCTAAGTACACAGTCATGTTAGGTAGTTGCTATATTAACTACCATGACATGGTGGGGATGCCCATCTTGATCTATAAAGCTTACTGATTTTCTGGCATGTAGATGTCTTCCTGCAGGAAGTTCTAGAGGAGAGACCACATGGTTAACTGGCATATGCCAAAGAAACAAGAACAGCATGTAGGTAAACCAGGCAGGATGCAAAATGCAAAACAGTAGTAAAAAAATCCAGAATCTGGAAACGTTGAGGTAAAATGCAGCCGCTTATTCCAAACAGGAAAAATCACAACTTTCAGCATCGGCCTTTCATCAGTGTGTAAAAATGAGATCAAACGTCTTCATTTAAATAGTAAATTCAAGCCATAAGACTAATCACATGACACAGTTGTATTAAGCCCTTCAGTTTAAAGACATATACAGGTAAAATGTTACTGGACGTCAGTATAGCCATAAAATAAGTAAAACATTGAATTAAGACTATCCACCCAAGATGTTATCTGAAAGTTAACTGTCTTCTTTTCAAAATAGGTTTAACACTTACTATTGTATTTAAGCCTGGAAAATGGAAAACAATTAGCTTTTAAAAGTGTGGTCCATAAATATTCCCATACATCTAAATCATTATAAAGACTACCCCCTTTTTTCTTCTGTCTGATCTCAATCACTCTAAAGTTAAATGTATGCGTACTTCCTTTCTCCTCGTATGCTTACCCAAAGCATTAGTTGCTACCTCTCTACATATTTCAGATTTGTGTTCAGTAATTCTGTCCTTCAACCATCTTGTACATTTCCCCTATGTAGAATGCTTGACACCCTTACAGCATGCCATATACGCAACGGCAGTGGTATTACAAGTTGCAAAACACCTGAAAGTATATTTCTTCTTAGTCTTAGGATGTATAAATTCACAACTTGTATTTATATCATCACAGCATATGCAACTATAAAAAGGAAATGTAACCCGTTTTCTACTTATATTCAACTTTTATTATTTTTAAAGTCTTTATAGCATAATCTTGTTTCAAATTCAGACAGATATGATATGAGAACATGGGGAGCTCTCCAACTATTCTGATTATCTCAGGTATGTTTTTAAGACATCCCATTTATTTCTAATGATGTCCATTCATTGATCCCTGTGCTGATGTCAGTGCAGTTATGGCATTTAACTGTAGAGATATCCATGATGTCTAGTGGCTACTGCCCCACCTCCCAATCTCAGTACACAGTCATGTTAGGTAGTTGGCCATGTTAACTACCATGACATGGTGGGGCTGCCCATCTTGATCTATAAGGCTTACTGATTTCCTAGCATGCCATTGTCTTCCTGCAGGAAGTTCTAGGGGAGAGACCACATGGTTAACTGGCATATGCCTCCACCCTGGATTGCCTCATTAGCATTTAGTATGGCAGTGGAACAAGACCATAATGGTGCTGCATGCCTTCCTTCTAGAGCACTGTGCAGCACCATGCCTGGTGTTGGGGAACGCCAAAATGTTACCACAATGTGTGGACATTCTTCACTTTTAACTTGACCTCTGGTTTTGCAGCCTCTTAGCTTTATTAATATAGAGGATGCAGGGGACAAAACAGTCTTTACTGGAAACTTTGTCTCTTTATGTAAAAAAAAAGTTTAGATGAACACCTGATTGATTAATAGGCTAAATGAGTCAAATATTACAAAAAATCAGTTGAAATTTAATAACCATATCTAAGTTCATATGTTCATAAGTAAGTGCTAGATTAGGTACCTTTGTGGGTCATTTTAAGCCCAACCAATACAAATGTTTGTGCTTGAATTAACCTATCCTATTAGATTGAATATATATTACCCCTGATAAGAATAACTGTGATCACACCATAGATAATTTAAGGGGACCCATGCATGGGATAAAGCATTTAGGAGCTGTGTCTGTCCATTAGTAATACAGGGCATTCCTGGGGTACATTTTCTGTTCCCATCCATAGATCCATTTTGTACTTGAATATGGACAGGATAACTTATTTTATGTGCACGGGAAGTCTGCTCTAGAGCAACAGTATCCTCTGCAAGATATACCTGTCTCTCCAATCCAATCTGTTGATGTTGCAAAAGTGGTTTTGATCCATAGACTGAATATTTCTGATGGCATATGACTTGCTGATGTGCAGTAAATCCATCAGTATTGGGCTGGAGGATGTCTTGCATGCTGACACCAGTCGCCTCTTAGCAGTCTGTAGGATACAGAGTATAGTAAAGGGCTTTGAGAGGTCCATCTAGTACATGTTGTTTAGGCCTCGATCTGTTTAATAAGGTATCTCTGTGGGCATTCCAGTTGATACATGTGTTTGAACAGATACATGCCAAAGAGAGGCATTATACTCAATGACAGGCCTAAAGGTAGCAATTTGAAGCTTCACAATGTATCACTTCAGAGAAGGTAGTTTGTCTTAAAGAAATTTCTAAAGTACCTTGGGTAGAAAGCATCTCTGGTTTCAATTTTATTTTGAAGAAGACTGCTTTATTATAATCATGGTTGCTGATGTCATCACAGCATGAGTAGACTGGCTCAAGCACTTCCTGGTTTCTTATTTAACTGAAACTTGTATTGTGTATGTATGCATCTGAAGAAGTTTGGTGGTATAGGTTTCAGTCTATAATTGGATAATTTAGATCAGCTATGAGTTTAATACTGAGTGATTGTACTTGCTGTTGATAGGTGTTGTGGGTTCTTATGTCATAGAGTGAGTTCTTAAGCTACCTAATATATGGTACAACACCTTCTGATGGTTATTTGGACATGAAGACACTGTACCTCATCATGCTGCTCTAGCAGCCTTGACGTGAATCTCTTCTAGATGAAGACTGAGCCACCTCAGGAACTTTACACAATGGCTACACACTGACTAGTGCTTAACTTCACCTCTCCCAGTGTGAAAAAAGAAACTGAAAGACAAGGGCCAGGAACTCTGTCACTTTCAGTAAATACAGTTACTGGCTAGTAAGTACACCATCTGGATGCCAGCAAAGAAGAAATTAAGAGAGCCTGAAAGAAAATCAACAGAAAAGGTGAAGATAAACACTGACTATGAAGAATCCTGCAGCCATTCAAGCAAAAAAGAAGTTCAAGCTCCAGCTTTGGTGCAAGACATGGTTTCCAGTAATATATAGGAAAATAAGTCAAAATGTGCTCATTGCTGATTAAAATAAATGAAACAGTGAAGGAGATTATCAACTCAAATAATAAAAGGCTGCAAAATAATGGAAGAAGCTTTAAAAAGGTATTCAGATCAGCTGATCTTTTTCTTCTTTCTGCTTTTCCCGGTTATGGATCGCCACAGCGGATCACCTGTTTCCATTTCTTCCTGTCCTCTGCATCTTGCTCTGTCACACCAACCACCTGCATGTCCTCTTTAACCACATCCATAAACCTTATCTTAAGCCTTCCTCTTTTCCTCTTACCTGGCAGCTTTATCCTTAGCATCCTTTTCCCAATATACCCAGCATTCCTCCTCAGCACATGTCCAGACCAACGCAATCTCACCTCTCTGGCTTTGTCTCCAAACTGTCCAACCTGGGCTGACCCTCTAATATACTTATTCCTAATCCCATCTACCCTCACACCCAGTGCAAATCTTAACATCTTTTAACTCTGCCACATCCAGCTCCTGACTCCTGCCTTTTGTCAATGCCACTGTCTCCAACCCATATAACATAGCTGGTCTCACTACGCTTTTGTAGACCTTCCCTTTCACTCTTATTGGTACTGCCTGTCACAAATCACTTCTGACACTCTTCTCCACCCACTCCACCCTGCCTGTACTCTCTACTTCACCTCTCTTCACACTCGCCATTACTCTGAACTGTTGATCCCAAGTATTTAAACTCATACACCTTCACCAATTCTACTCCCTGCATCCTCATCATTCTTCTATCCTCCTTTCATTCACACACAGGGGCAGCTCGTGCTATTGGACTGCAGCCCTCCCACCTAGAAAATGAAAGAAATGAAAATTGTGAAACATAAAATTAAAAAAATTTTTATGAGTATCGGACTTCTGCACATGCGAGACACACTCAGACTGCCCCGCAGATTCCCAGGAATCAGTGCAAACTCTGACTGCCTGAGTCAGCAGTCCAGATACAGGAAGGTATTTTCTGCCCAACAGATGCCCAGGAATCTGTGTGGTAGATGACCGCACAGAACAGAGGAACTCCGGACTGCTTGATCCGCAGACAGGACCAATGGAAACTCTCGCAGGGAGCGCAGGACCAACCAGGAGACAGGTAAGTTGAGTTTGAAGCATTGAAGTTGAGCACAGGTTTCCAGACAATGGTGGAGTGGCTTGCATGGAAGCATTGAAGTCCGTCGAGCACGTTCAAGGGTATATTTTGCTGCTTCAATCAGGAGAGAGGTAAGGGTGTTTTTGCTGCTTCAATCAGGAGTGTGTGTGTGTGTGTGTGTGTGTGTGTGTGTGTGTGTGCTAGTGTGTGTGTGTGTGTGTGTGTGTGTGTGTGTGTGTGTGTGTGTGTGTGTGTGTGTGTGTGTGTGTGTGTGTGTGTGAGAGACAGAGTGAGCGAGAGAGAGTGACTTTAGGCAAGCAGTCATTCCCTTCTGTGGAAATGAAAAATATTTTTGCCAAATGAATTGGTGAAATGTCCTGAGAGGGGTAGTGATTGGGAGACCCAGTTGGAGTTTAAAGAAATGATGTGGCAACTTAGACTGTATTCCTGTTGTGGGAAGGGTCTGAATAACCATATCTCCATCACCCCAGCATTAAAAAATGCTTGCAGCAGACCCAAAGAAACACAAATATAGATAGCTACAGTAAAAAGTAAATTTTATATATACACATCCTTTTAATTACATTTTATACACATATTTATATACATTTATATATACCTTCTAAATCAGATTTAATACATCAACTTTTATGTATACATGTATTTAAGCTTATGGTTTATAGTATTTGAATAGTATTTATTTGGTCACATTACATTCATATTTTATATGGTACATAGGTACATACTTTGAGGTTTTTATTCCTATTTTTAATTACACATTTTATATTTTTAAACCTATATTCATTCATATATACATATTTTTAACATTATATATATATATATATACGTGGTTATAAAATATAATATATATATATCTTTACTTATTTATTATAAAAGCATCCACATTTAACAATAACAGTCTGTTTTTAAGCATGGTGATGTTATGTAAAAGCACCAGTACCTTGGTGGTTCTTAAGAATGGAAATCAATTAATTAAACTAGATGGCAGCTAATTAGTGTTTATTCTATAAAAGGATTGTTTTGTTTCATTTCAAGGATTCTGATGAAGTCTCTGAACGGAGACGAAAGCGCTTAATCCATGACTTTTTATGGTCATTATGTGTTTTGAGTCCAGTGATTTTACTACTCTGTGGAATATTTTACTGAATAAATTATTTTGGGTGAATGCAAGGCAGTATCGCTTTGGATTATTGAAGGCCTCCTTCATTGTTTACCAGGTTCATACTATTATTTGTAATTGTGCTTAACCTTGAGCTAAGAAGTTACATAGAGCCAAAAATAATCATGGTACTACCCATTAAAACCTCCTAAGCCCACCCAAACTCAAACCTCAATGATCAGGTACAAATACTGAACATTAGGAGCAGACTTTAACTATTGCTGTAATATATTTAGTTACTAGTATAATAGATTTTGCATTACCAGGCATTTTCTGAATGATATGAAGTTCAAGTTTCAGGGCTGTCATGGGTATTGAAATGCAGCTGGTTTATTTGATTGGATTTAACAGCAGCATGCCGAAATATATTTCTGATGTATTGTGTATGCAGTTTTTTTATTGCAAGTAGAAAACTAATGTAAACACAGTCATAAAAGTGGATGCAATTGATGGTCATGTATGTGTGTGTGTGTGTGTGTGTGTGTGTGTGTGTGTAAAATGCCCCAGTTAATATATAACTGGTGGCTAGAGAGAAGTTCAGAAAATACACCTGGTGGCTAGAGAATAACTCAGGCTCAAACCCTGCAACTTGGGTTCAGGTAACAAGAGCATGAATTCCTACCCACCACCACTTGTGAAAACTATTCAGATTTTTGCCTCATATTTTTATTCTTTTCTGTTCCTCATAAAATCTCTGGTTTTCTGGATGTTGAATTCA
The DNA here is from genome assembly GCF_019279795.1 of Protopterus annectens. Taxonomy (NCBI): domain Eukaryota; kingdom Metazoa; phylum Chordata; order Ceratodontiformes; family Protopteridae; genus Protopterus; species Protopterus annectens. The sequence continues at coordinate 77,014,004 of NC_056734.1, read as the reverse complement.
CTAAATAATGACAGGGATTTGAATTCAGACTTCATATTCTTCAGAAAGTACATGGTAACACAAAACCTTTTATTCTAGCAATTTTCTAAGTTTATAAGATCAATATTTGAAAAATTTCCCTATGTTTTGGGCTGTATTCCCCCATTATTGGCTTTGTCCAGATGTTTTCTGATAAGAGGTTGAGAGCTCTGGTGAGAACGGAATTCACAGACTATGTTTGGGGCTATATTCCCCCATTATTGGCTTTGTCCAGGTGTTTTGTGCTAAGAGCTTGAGAGCTATGGTAAGAATGGAATTCACTAAATGATAGCCATTTAAATTTCAGTCTTCCTCTCTTTTAAGAAACAGCTGATTTGGCATAGTGATATGTTGCTCTGACTGTAGCACACAGGTTCCTGGGTTCAAGACTTGGCAGTGAAATGCATGATGATAGCATAGCATTTTATTCTAGCAACTTTACAAGATTATACAAGCAATGTTTAAAATATGTCCCTGGTGTTTGGGCTTTTGTCACCCCCGATAAATGTTGGCTTTTTCCAGATTTCTTGTGCTGCAAATTTGAGGGATACAGTTGAGTGTCAAGTGGATTTTTCAAGGAGCTGAGAGCTTCAGGGGAAGCAGAGTTTAGTGCTGCTTATACTGAGTCTGCTTGCATTGTTAATAGCACAACAGGTAGTGTACTTTCATTTGATGCAGAAGGCTGTGGGTTCTACCGTCACAGTTCATAGATGCATTGCTGATACTTTACTGTGTTGTAAAGGGGATGGATGCTACAGTCCTGAGAATGTCCTGTTAGGGGAAGATACCTAGTAACTATGAACCTGTTATCAGTTTTCCATCCATTCCCTATTGCAATATTACTAGCTTATCATTTTTAATGTAACATAGGCAATTTATTCCTCAAGCAACCGGCACTTTATTTGTAGATAAACAATGAAATATAAAGTTGTTTACTATTAGCAACCTCTTCATTCATTACAAATCTCTTTAATGTGGAATTATTAGATGACATTTACTTCTGCAGAGATCGTGTATATTTACTGATATTGTTGGATTGTAGAAGTTTGAGTAGACTTTTATGATGGAAATGTTCTGAATTGGGCAGTTTTGTCATTATTGGTGCATGCATTTTGTTTCATTGTTTACTGGAAAATATTCAAAACAATAAATTTAAAATGCCTTCTAACAACCGTATTGTGTTACAAGGAATATAATTTAATACAATCAGGAAGGTGTATCAAAGAGCACATGTATGTTTCATGTGCAAGGAGGTATGATTTGAAACAGCCCAAAGTTAATATTTATCTGCACTGGGCAAATGTCTTTTCTTTGAATGGGCTTCAATGCTGTTTCAATTAATGTGAATTTCAAGGGCAGAGAAGTTTTAATGCTAAGTCTACTTTCATAGTGTTTGTGCGCTAAAATGTAAAATAAAACTTTCAAATGAAATCCAAATCATTGTAGAAGTAAAGCAGTATGCACATTACAGCAAAATGTTTATGGTAAATGGGGTGAAAATAGCCAAGTAATGGGACATTGAATGGCTGCAGGGTGGAGGCGCCATTCGAACATGATTTTTGTGAGGGGGGAGGGAGGCAACCTCAAAGACAGCCCTGGCTGAACTATACCTCTCAACTGTCCAGATGTTTGCAGAATGAATAGATTTTGCTTCGTATTTTTGGTTTGTTCCTCATAAAATTTGTGGTTTTGGCAAATCATTTAGGAGAGAAGTCACTAAATAATGACAGACATTGAGTTTCATACTTCATACCCTTCAGAAAAATGCATGCTAAAGCAAGACCTGTTTTTGGAAAAAACCCATTTTTTTGCTATGGTTCTCAACTAATATTAAACTAGAGACATACCTATTAGATGTGAATGTAGGTGGAACAAAATTAATAACAATAATCCCTCTTTATCTATTAATCTACTCAACTTCACTCAACTAATAGACGGCATTACCAGACCTAATAGAATCAACCCCCCAGGGTCCACTTTGGACTGGATCTTAGCCTCCCACCCAAATAAGATATCTCACTCTGCTATCCTACCAGACACCATGAGTGACCATCTCCCAGCTTCCATTCTCCAAGCTACCCACTCCTCCTCCTCATCAACACCAATTTACCTATGCTCGTAATCTCAAAACTTCAACCCTTCTATATTCTCAGAAACACTTAAACAAACCAACTGGGACAATCTAAAATCTCTTCCACTAGATGAAGCCGTACATTTCTTTAATACAACCTTCCTAGACATTCTAAATGCCAAAGCACCTCCTAGAACTAAGCGTATAGAACCTTACTCTGCCCCATGGCTTAACACTAAAGATACTAAATCACTTATGCAACAAGCGACAAGGCTTGGAAACTTTACAATCAGAAAAACTCCTGACACCCTCCTCCAAATACAAGCAACTCCGTAACCTAACCAAAAAGCTTATTACAAAAGACAAAAAAATCCTACTACATTAAACTACAGTCTACCCATTCAAAAAACCCAAAACAATTCTGGAACTCCATAAACTTTCTTCTGCACCCAGGTACAAAAAATAATCCCTGTCCTGATAATAATTTAACAGACATAGAAATTGCCACCCTATTCAACTCCTTCTTTACCATCTCCATGGCTGAGACTCACTAAGACCTTCCCCAATAATATCTCCTCCCCTCCACTCCACCCTACATTCCCTTCCCCCACTCAATCTCCCTCTCCCACCCCTCCCCCTATTTTCCATCTAAAACCCATCTCTATCTCTCACATCAAAAAGCTTCTCAGTAAACTCAAGCCTTGCTCCAATGCCCCTGACAATATCCCCTCACTCTTTATAAAGCTTGCTGCAGATGCCATTGCCATCCCCATTAGCATTCTCATCCACGGTCCATTCAGAATCTTACATCCCCAAATTGGCGTGCTGCCCTTCTATATCCTACCTCTTCCCAAAAGAGGCAAAAACAATAACATCTCTAATTTCCATCCAATAGCCATTCTCTCCCCAATATCAAAAATTCTAGAAAAATGCATCCACCACCAACTTATGCCCTTCCTCGTAGTAACCACCTCCTTACCCCTACTCAACATGGCTTCTGCCTCAGCCACAGTACAATAACCACTTTCCTCTCATTTTTAGACATAGTAAACCATGCTTGGGACTCAGGAGAAATCATATCCACTGTAATTCTAGATCTTTCCAAGGCTTTCGACACTGTCTCTCACTCCCACCTTCTAACTCATCTGTCTAACCTCAGTCTCAATCAGCATTCACTTACATGGTTTAAGAGTTATCTTTCTGACAGATCCCAGGCTGTGAAATGGAAAACTAGTACCTCAATCTTCCTTCCTACCCCAGCCAGAGTTCCCCAGGGTTCAATACTCGGTCCAATGCTCTTCAATATATTCATTAATGATTTCCATGCAGCCATTCCCAATACTAAAGTAGTACATAATGCAGATGACTCACTTTAATCTGCTCTGCTCCAAATCTTCCTGCTCTCCAAACAATTACCCAATCTGCCTTTACAGCCATTGAGAACTGGATGTAACCACCTCTCCCTTAATGCTAATAAATCCAAAATCCTACTTTTCTCTCCCTCTAAAAGCCTGCACCTTAGCAAACAATCTTTCAATATTACCAGTAATACCAACTTCCTAATAGAAGTTGTCCCTTCACTAAACTAATCGGTGTTACTATCGGCCAACACCAAATATTAGATACTCATGTCAATTAAATATAAAAAAACATCAAAAACTAGGGTTACTATACAGAAACTCTCTTCCTTTCTCCCTCTATCAGGCAAACTCTTGCCACTACCTACTTACTACCATCACTATTATACTGTGCCCTCTTCTAACCAACCTTGCGTCCTCCATCTCCTCAAAACTAGAAATCTGCTGCAACAAAATCTCCCAGATTTGCTACTAAATCTAAACACTTCTCCACCATTGCTCTTCCTTACACATGCTAGAATTGCTAGAGCTTCCCAACTTCACCTCAATTGCCTCCAACTTACTACAGCCCACAAAATAATCTTTAAACGTGCTGCATACCCTGCTCTAGCATACATCCTTCCTTCTTATACTCCCCACAGACCCCTAAGATCTGCACAACAAAATCAACTTGCTATTCACAAACCAAAGCGTCCCACTAGCCAGTGTCTGCATTCCTATTCCCTAGCAAAAAAATGGAACTCTCTTCCCCTCACTAAGAATCTCCAATAACCTTGAACTCTTTAAATCCAGCTCCATTCTCATCTCTGCCAAAATTGGAAATGTAATTGCTCTCTGCCCCTAATCCTATTAAACTCATTTCTACTTGATCTTCATTAAATACTTCTTCACCTTGCTATTCTACCCAACAGCTTCCCCTTGATATTTCTTACATAACTTATACACCTTTAATGTATATAGTGTAAATACTATACATACCCTTCTTTCTGTACTTCTCTCCCCTATATACTTCTTCCATCTAAACCTATATTACATTTGACTAACTAATGACTCTAACATTCAACAAATTGTGTCCAACACTCTTCTACTAACTTTACCCTCCGTCCCCCTTGTATTACCCCCTATTGCTTTTTTTCTCACATATGTTCTTCTTTCTAATAAACAATTGCCTCTTGCTTCACTACTCAACTGCCTCTCTCTCCTTCCTCCACTTTTAGGTATTTATTCCTACTACTCTGCATACTTTACACTACCCATCTTCGTTACCAAGCATGTTCTGTATGAACTATCCTCAAGTCTCCTATATTCCACATATTGCACTACATCCTTTTGCTACATCTCACTGTATCAGTTTACAGTTTTGTTTAAAATATTATGTAATACTAGGATTATTCATAACTGCCTTTTATTGTACTTTATCATCATATTTTTTTGTATTTTTATTGTATCTTTGTAATTTTGGAGCTTTTCTCCCCGGGCCTCCACTGAAAACGGGCTCCTTGAGCCCAGTGGACCACCCCGGTTATCAAACTGGAAATAAATAAATAAATAAATAAATAAATAAATAAATAATTTACTTTTAGTATGAAGTATATTTACAGTTCTTGTTAGGTATAGTTAATTATCTAGGGCAATAGCAGTGTTTGAGAAGTATTATTTATAGTTTATAGATATAGAGCAAGGAGAAGAACAGAGTGTTGGAGAGGTGAAGCAAGGAGAGATTAGTGAGGATAGTAAATTGTAGTGGTGATAAGGAATATTACATTTCAGCTAAGAGTGGAGCATGAACAGAAACAGCAGTTTAATAAGTGGTCTTTTAGATGGGGTTTAAAGGAAGGATAATTGTTTACTACTCTGATAGCCTCTGGAAGAGAATTCCATATTTTAGCAGCTGAGCAAGAGTAGAGGCTGTTTCTAGTTGACTCTTGAGGTTTATAGATGTTGAGGAGTTGCCTGACATGTGAATGAAGGGGATTGTTTGGGTGATAGGTAGTTACAATATGGTTTAATGCTAGACAGTCCACAGTTTTATGCATGATACTGTGTGCCATAGTTAGTTGTACAAAGTTAAGGTGCTGGGGCAGTATGAGTCAGTTTAACTTTTCAGAGCTTTGCAGTGATGTGTGTAACATTGTTTATTGGTGGAAAATTAGTGAATTTGTATTAGCATAATTTGAATTTGGCTTTAACAGAGGTCTGCAATTTGGTAACAATAAGGGCACTTAATAAAGAGAGAAGGAAGGAGGTAAGTTGGTGCAGGTGTTGCTTTTATGGAGTTAGTAAAAAATATTTGTGTGTGTATACAGCATGCCTATTGTTTATGAGATTTTTGACATAAGCAGCTTTCAAATTTAAGGTTGGAATCAATTGTTATTCGGAATAGCTTTGCTAGATTTATCTTTCTGTTCTATTGTACTTTGGGGAGGAATAAGAGTAGGTTTGTTTTTCTAGGCCTAAGCAGTAGTTGGGCTTTATGAAGCCAGTTTTCAACAGGGGTGAAGGCTTCTTTTGTGATTTTAGACGTTATGCCGATTTGTCTGATGAAAATATCAGTGTTGAGTCCTCATCATATTGTATAAGTGATGCTTGCCTAGCAGAGGTTTGAAAGCCATTAATCAAAATGTTAAAGAGAAGGGAGCCAAGAACCAAACCTTATGGTACATCATTGGTAATAGGGAGGTAAAGGGAGAAGGTTATGCTGCCATATGTGTTTGTTGTCTATCCGATGGGTAGATGTTAAAACAATGTAGGAAGGGGAAATTGGCCAAGATGGATAATTTATTGTTGGAATTTCCTGTGTGAGATATATTTTCCAGAGTCTCTGCTTTTGTTTATATTATCCATGAGGGATAATGCAGTATTTTACTATGGCATGGGTGGAATCCATGATGAGTGCTGGTTAGGAGCTGCTCTTTGATGAGGTGGTTAAGAATTTGCTGCTGGAATAATAATTAAATAAATAAATAAAATCCAACACGGGGGAAAATACTTGAATAACTTGAATATAGAAATGTATACCCTGCCATCCTCTTCTTTACTTTGCTACTGTCCTGCACTATCACCATCGGCATGTGTGCATAATGCCTCTCTAACTCCAGGATGGATGAGTTGATAGCAGAAATTCACTCCCATCTCCCCTGATATGGTCTTTCCACCACCCAAGCTTTTAATACAGCCCAAGTCATCAGTGCTCCATTTCTTTTTCCCTGTATGCAATGTGACTATAACCTTCAAGTTACTTTTCAATGACAACTGAATGGCCAAGTTTGATAAATTGAGTTGGTGATCATTAGAAATTATTTAAGTGTTTAAAATTGCTGCCCAGAAATTCATTGAATGGCTTAGCCTGAACGACATGCCTTGCTCTAAAGGCTTTCTCCCATAATGTAGTTTTTAGTGATTCAGAGTCATATTAGCTACAATGATGAAATACTTGATTATCAGCTAATTTGCATGTGTCTAAATTGCAGTTACTACATGTCAAAGAAGTAAACTGCTGTTCATATAGGTATTGATATTACCCCACATTCAGTCCCCCCCCACACACACACACACACCACAGTGCAATAAGCCTGGTACTTGTCAAGGTGGTCGAACTATTCATTTATCAAAAATGATGCTACTCTTTTTCAGCTTTGACAGCAAGAAAGTATACCTGGTTTGTGTAGCCTTCCATTGTTCTCCAACCCCATAATCCCTGTAATAGTTGAAGTGCCATTACAGCATATGTCTAGTATATTTTTGGGTCTAGAGTCTCTCCCATCCTCATCTCCCTAACAGTTTAAGTGCCATTATGGCACAGTTTTAGTTGTCTTGTTGTTTAGTGTTCCCTTCGATTCCCATTGTGATGTTGCTGCCTTTATAGCACTTGGATGGAGAATTATCCCTAATGTCTAGAGATTCCCTCACCCCCCCCCCCATATCTGTACTGAAGTCAGTGCCATTATGGCACTTAACTGAAGAGTTATCCTTTGTGTCTAGTGATCCACTCCACCTATACTCTGTCGCATATCATGTACTCAGAGGTGCTCTCTGCTTAACATAGAAGGCCATGTCAAACTCAGAGCTGTTGGACATGCTATTCTTAAAGAAATCCCAATCCCTCAGAGACACTGCTCAGGGATCTAAGTCTTGTCAACACAATAAATAAAACATGCTGGAGGAGAGGGTCCTGGCCCAGATACTCCCCAGACTCTGGAATAGACTGTCCATACATGTCAAGCAGAGCACCTCTTTGGCCCTCTTCAAAAGGAACCTTGATGATTGGATGGGAGATAGGAAATTCACCCCAGGGATCACATCAGTCACCCTACTAGACAGGGGTCCAGAGAAGTAAATACTGTGTGAAGAAATAGCCAGGGAATTGTTATGGCTAGGCTTTTATAGGCCCTAGGGATGATAGCCTAGTACCAGCCTATGAACCTATGCACCTATAATCCCCCCAATTCCTGAACTGATGTCTGTGCCATTATGGCACTTTCCTAGATGAGTTATCCCTGGTGACTAGTGTTTCCCCCATCCATTGATCCCTGTACTGATGTCCGTGCAGTTATGACACTTAACTGTAGAGATATCCATGGTGTCTAGTGATTCCCCCAATCCCTAAACTGATGTTTGTGCACTTAAATATTGTGTTATCCCTAGTGACTAGTGTTTCTCCCATCCATTGATCCCTGTGCTGATGTCTGTGCAGTTATGGCATAACTGTTGATATATCCATGGTGTCTAGTGGCTCCTGCCCCACCTCCCAATCTAAGTACACAGTCATGTTAGGTAGTTGCTATATTAACTACCATGACATGGTGGGGATGCCCATCTTGATCTATAAAGCTTACTGATTTTCTGGCATGTAGATGTCTTCCTGCAGGAAGTTCTAGAGGAGAGACCACATGGTTAACTGGCATATGCCAAAGAAACAAGAACAGCATGTAGGTAAACCAGGCAGGATGCAAAATGCAAAACAGTAGTAAAAAAATCCAGAATCTGGAAACGTTGAGGTAAAATGCAGCGTTTATTCCAAACAGGAAAAAAAATCACAACTTTCAGCATCGGCCTTTCATCAGTGTGTAAAAATGAGATCAAACGTCTTCATTTAAATAGTAAATTCAAGCCATAAGACTAATCACATGACACAGTTGTATTAAGCCCTTCAGTTTAAAGACATATATACAGGTAAAATGTTACTGGACGTCAGTATAGCCATAAAATAAGTAAAACATTGAATTAAGACTATCCACCCAAGATGTTATCTGAAAGTTAACTGTCTTCTTTTCAAAATAGGTTTAACACTTACTATTGTATTTAAGCCTGGAAAATGGAAAACAATTAGCTTTTAAAAGTGTGGTCCATAAATATTCCCATACATCTAAATCATTATAAAGACTACCCCCTTTTTTCTTCTGTCTGATCTCAATCACTCTAAAGTTAAATGTATGCGTACTTCCTTTCTCCCTCGTATGCTTACCCAAAGCATTAGTTGCTACCTCTCTACATATTTCAGATTTGTGTTCAGTAATTCTGTCCTTCAACCATCTTGTACATTTCCCTATGTAGAATGCTTGACACTCCTTACAGCATGCCATATACACAACGGCAGTGGTATTACAAGTTGCAAAACACCTGAAAGTATATTTCTTCTTAGTCTTAGGATGTATAAATTCACAACTTGTATTTATATCATCACAGCATATGCAACTATAAAAAGGAAATGTAACCCGTTTTCTACTTATATTCAACTTTTTATTATTTTTAAAGTCTTTATAGCATAATCTTTGTTTCAAATTCAGACAGATATGATATGAGAACATGGGGAGCTCTCCAACTATTCTGATTATCTCAGGTATGTTTTTAAGACATCCCATTTATTTCTAATGATGTCCATTCATTGATCCCTGTGCTGATGTCAGTGCAGTTATGGCATTTAACTGTAGAGATATCCATGATGTCTAGTGGCTACTGCCCCACCTCCCAATCTCAGTACACAGTCATGTTAGGTAGTTGGCCATGTTAACTACCATGACATGGTGGGGCTGCCCATCTTGATCTATAAGGCTTACTGATTTCCTAGCATGCCATTGTCTTCCTGCAGGAAGTTCTAGGGGAGAGACCACATGGTTAACTGGCATATGCCTCCACCCTGGATTGCCTCATTAGCATTTAGTATGGCAGTGGAACAAGACCATAATGGTGCTGCATGCCTTCCTTCTAGAGCACTGTGCAGCACCATGCCTGGTGTTGGGGAACGCCAAAATGTTACCACAATGTGTGGACATTCTTCACTTTTAACTTGACCTCTGGTTTTGCAGCCTCTTAGCTTTATTAATATAGAGGATGCAGGGGACAAAACAGTCTTTACTGGAAACTTTGTCTCTTTATGTAAAAAAAAAGTTTAGATGAACACCTGATTGATTAATAGGGCTAAATGAGTCAAATATTACAAAAAAATCAGTTGAAATTTAATAACCATATCTAAGTTCATATGTTCATAAGTAAGTGCTAGATTAGGTACCCTTGTGGGTCATTTTAAGCCTAACCAATACAAATGTTTGTGCTTGAATTAACCTATCCTATTAGATTGAATATATATTACCCCTGATAAGAATAACTGTGATCACACCATAGATAATTTAAGGGGACCCATGCATGGGATAAAGCATTTAGGAGCTGTGTCTGTCCATTAGTAATACAGGGGCATTCCTGGGGTACATTTTCTGTTCCCATCCATAGATCCATTTTGTACTTGAATATGGACAGGGATAAACTTTATTTTATGTGCACGGGAAGTCTGCTCTAGAGCAACAGTATCCTCTGCAAGATATACCTGTCTCTCCAATCCAATCTGTTGATGTTGCAAAAGTGGTTTTGATCCATAGACTGAATATTTCTGATGGCATATGACTTGCTGATGTGCAGTAAATCCATCAGTATTGGGCTGGAGGATGTCTTGCATGCTGACACCAGTCGCCTCTTAGCAGTCTGTAGGATACAGAGTATAGTAAAGGGCTTTGAGAGGTCCATCTAGTACATGTTGTTTAGGCCTCGTATCTGTTTAATAAGGTATCTCTGTGGGCATTCCAGTTGATACATGTGTTTGAACAGATACATGCCAAAGAGAGGCATTATACTCAATGACAGGCCTAAAGGTAGCAATTTGAAGCTTGCCAATGTATCACTTCAGAGAAGGTAGTTTGTCTTAAAGAAATTTCTAAAAGTACCTTGGGTAGAAAGCATCTCTGGTTTCAATTTTATTTTGAAGAAGACTGCTTTATTATAATCATGGTTGCTGATGTCATCACAGCATGTGAGTAGACTGGCTCAAGCACTTCCTGGTTTCTTATTTAACTGAAACTTGTATTGTGTATGTATGCATCTGAAGAAGTTTGGTGGTATAGGTTTCTCAGTCTATAATTGGATAATTTAGATCAGCTATGAGTTTAATACTGAGTGATTGTACTTGCTGTTGATAGGTGTTGTGGGTTCTTATGTCATAGAGTGAGTTCTTAAGCTACCTAATATATGGTACAACACCTTTCTGATGGTTATTTGGACATGAAGACACTGTACCTCATCATGCTGCTCTAGCAGCCTTGACGTGAATCTCTTCTAGATGAAGACTGAGCCACCTCAGGAACTTTACACAATGGCTACACACTGACTAGTGCTTAACTTCACCTCTCCCAGTGTGAAAAAAGAAACTGAAAGACAAGGGCCAGGAACTCTGTCACTTTCAGTAAATACAGTTACTGGCTAGTAAGTACACCATCTGGATGCCAGCAAAGAAGAAATTAAGAGAGCCTGAAAGAAAATCAAATAGAAAAGGTGAAGATAAAACACTGACTATGAAGAATCCTGCAGCCATTCAAGCAAAAAGAAGTTCAAGCTCCAGCTTTGGTGCAAGACATGGTTTCCAGTAATATATAGGAAAAATAAGTCAAAATGTGCTCATTGCTGATTAAAATAAATGAAACAGTGAAGGAGATTATCAACTCAAATAATAAAAGGCTGCAAAATAATGGAAGAAGCTTTAAAAAGGTATTCAGATCAGCTGATCTTTTTCTTCTTTCTGCTTTTCCCGGTTATGGATCGCCACAGCGGATCACCTGTTTCCATTTCTTCCTGTCCTCTGCATCTTGCTCTGTCACACCAACCACCTGCATGTCCTCTTTAACCACATCCATAAACCTTATCTTAAGCCTTCCTCTTTTCCTCTTACCTGGCAGCTTTATCCTTAGCATCCTTTTCCCAATATACCCAGCATTCCTCCTCAGCACATGTCCAGACCAACGCAATCTCACCTCTCTGGCTTTGTCTCCAAACTGTCCAACCTGGGCTGACCCTCTAATATACTTATTCCTAATCCTATCTACCCTCGTCACACCCAGTGCAAATCTTAACATCTTTAACTCTGCCACATCCAGCTCTGACTCCTGCCTTTTTGTCAATGCCACTGTCTCCAACCCATATAACATAGCTGGTCTCACTACGCTTTTGTAGACCTTCCCTTTCACTCTTATTGGTACTCGTCTGTCACAAATCACTTCTGACACTCTTCTCCACCCACTCCACCCTGCCTGTACTCTCTACTTCACCTCTCTTCCACACTCGCCATTACTCTGAACTGTTGATCCCAAGTATTTAAACTCATACACCTTCACCAATTCTACTCCCTGCATCCTCATCATTCTTCTATCCTCCCTTTCATTCACACACAGGGGCAGCTCGTGCTATTGGACTGCAGCCCTCCCACCTAGAAATGAAAGAAATGAAAATTGTGAAACATAAAATTAAAAAAAAAAATTTTTATGAGTATCGGACTTCTGCACATGCGAGGACACACTCAGACTGCCCCGCAGATTCCCAGGAATCTGTGCAAACTCTGACTGCCTGAGTCAGCAGTCCAGATACAGGGAAGGTATTTTCTGCCCAACAGATGCCCAGGAATCTGTGTGGTAGATGACCGCACAGAACAGAGGAACTCCGGACTGCTTGATCCGCAGACAGGACCAATGGAAACTCTCGCAGGGAGCGCAGGACCAACCAGGAGACAGGTAAGTTGAGTTTGAAGCATTGAAGTTGAGCACAGGTTTCCAGACAATGGTGGAGTGGCTTGCATGGAAGCATTGAAGTCCGTCGAGCACGTTCAAGGGTATATTTTGCTGCTTCAATCAGGAGAGAGGTAAGGGTGTTTTTGCTGCTTCAATCAGGAGTGTGTGTGTGTGTGTGTGTGTGTGTGTGTGTGTGTGTGTGTGTGCGTGTGTGTGTGTGTGTGTGTGTGTGTGTGTTTGCGTGTGTGTGTGTGTGTGTGTGTGTGTGTGTGTGTGTGTGTGTGTGTGTGTGTGTGTGTGTATGTGAGAGACAGAGTGAGCGAGAGAGAGTGACTTTAGGCAAGCAGTCATTCCCTTCTGTGGAAATGAAAAATATTTTGCCAAATGAATTGGTGAAATGTCCTGAGAGGGGTAGTGATTGGGAGACCCAGTTGGAGTTTAAAGAAATGATGTGGCAACTTAGACTGTATTCCTGTTGTGGGAAGGGTCTGAATAACCATATCTCCATCACCCCAGCATTAAAAATGCTTGCAGCAGACCCAAAGAAACACAAATATAGATAGCTACAGTAAAAAGTAAATTTTATATATACACATCCTTTTAATTACATTTTATACACATATTTATATACATTTATATATACCTTCTAAATCAGATTTAATACATCAACTTTTATGTATACATGTATTTAAGCTTATGGTTTATAGTATTTGAATAGTATTTATTTGGTCACATTACATTCATATTTTATATGGTACATAGGTACATACTTTGAGGTTTTTATTCCTATTTTTAATTACACATTTTATATTTTTAAACCTATATTCATTCATATATACATATTTTTAACATTATATATACATATATATATGTGGTTATAAAATATAATATATATATATCTTTACTTATTTATTATAAAAGCATCCACATTTAACAATAACAGTCTGTTTTTAAGCATGGTGATGTTATGTAAAAGCACCAGTAATTTGGTGGTTCTTTAAGAATGGAAATCAATTAATTAAACTAGATGGCAGCTAATTAGTGTTTATTGTATAAAAGGATTGTTTTGTTTCATTTCAAGGATTCTGATGAAGTCTCTGAACGGAGACGAAAGCGCTTAATCCATGACTTTTTATGGTCATTATGTGTTTTGAGTCCAGTGATTTTACTACTCTGTGGAATATTTTTACTGAATAAATTATTTTGGGTGAATGCAAGGCAGTATCGTTTTCGATTATTGAAGGCCTCCTTCATTGTTTACCAGGTTCATACTATTATTTGTAATTGTGCTTAATCCTTGAGCTAAGAAGTTACATAGAGCCAAAAATAATCATGGTACTACCCATTAAAACCTCCCAAGCCCACCCAAACTCAAACCTCAATGATCAGGTACAAATACTGAACATTAGGAGCAGACTTTAACTATTGCTGTAATATATTTAGTTACTAGTATAATAGATTTTGCATTACCAGGCATTTTCTGAATGATATGAAGTCTGCAAGTTTCAGGGCTGTCATGGGTATTGAAATGCAGCTGGTTTATTTGATTGGATTTAACAGCAGCATGCCGAAATATATTTCTGATGTATTGTGTATGCAGTTTTTTTATTTGATTGCAAGTAGAAAACTAATGTAAACACAGTCATAAAAGTGGATGCAATTGATGGTCATGTATGTGTGTGTGTGTGTGTGTGTGTGTGTGTGTGTAAAATGCCCCAGTTAATATATAACTGGTGGCTAGAGAGAAGTTCAGAAAATACACCTGGTGGCTAGAGAATAACTCAGGCTCAAACCCTGCACCTTGGGTTCAGGTAACAAGAGCATGAATTCCCTACCCACCACCACTTGTGAAAACTATTCAGATTTTTGCCTCATATTTTTATTCTTTTCTGTTCCTCATAAAATCTCTGGTTTTCTGGATGTTGAATTCACTAAATAATGACAGGCATTTGAATTCAGACTTCATATTCTTCAGAAAGTACATGGTAACACAAAACCTTTTATTCTAGCAATTTTCTAAGTTTATAAGATCAATATTTGAAAATTTTCCTATTTTGTGGGCTGTATTCCCCCATTATTGGCTTTGTCCAGATGTTTTGTGCTAAGAGGTTGAGAGCTATGGTGAGAACGGAATTCACAGAATATGTTTGGGGCTATATTCCCCCATTATTGGCTTTGTCCAGGTGTTTTGTGCTAAGAGCTTGAGAGCTATGGTAAGAACGGAATTCACTAAATGATAGCCATTTAAATTTCATTCTTCCTCTCTTTTAAGAAACAGCTGATTTGGCATAGTGATATGTTGCTCTGACTGCAGCACACAGGTTCCTGGGTTCAAGACTTGGCAGTGAAATGCATGATGATAGCATAGCATTTTATTCTAGCAACTTTACAAGATTATACAAGCAATGTTTAAAATATGTCCCTGGTGTTTGGGCTTTTGTCACCCCCGATAAATGTTGGCTTTTTCCAGATTTCTTGTGCTGCAAATTTGAGGGATACAGTTGAGTGTCAAGTGGATTTTTCAAGGAGCTGAGAGCTTCAGGGGAAGCAGAGTTTAGTGCTGCTTATACTAAGTCTGCTTGCATTGTTAATAGCACAACAGGTAGTGTACTTGCATTTGATGCAGAAGGCTGTGGGTTCTACCATCACAGTACATAGATGCATTGCTGATACTTTACTGTGTTCTAAAGGGGATGGATGCTACAGTCCTGAGAATGTCCTGTTAGGGGAAGATACCTAGTAACTATGAACCTGTTATCAGTTTTCCATCCATTCCCTATTGCAATATTACTAGCTTATCATTTTTTAATGTAACATAGGCAATTTATTCCTCAAAGGCAACCGGCACTTTATTTGTAGATAAAACAATGAAATATAAAGTTGTTTGCTATTAGCAACCTCTTCATTAGTTACAAATCTCTTTAATGTGGAATTATTAGATGACATTTACTTCTGCAGAGATTGTGTATATTTACTGATATTGTTGGATTGTAGAAGTTTGAGTAGACTTTTATGATGGAAATGTTCTGAATTGGGCAGTTTTGTCATTATTGGTGCATGCATTTTGTTTCATTGTTTACTGGAAAAATATTCAAAACAATAAATTTAAAATGCCTTCTAACAACTGTATTGTGTTACAAGGAATATAATTTAATACAATCAGGAAGGTGTATCAAAGAACACATGTATGTTTCATGTGCAAGGAGGTATGATTTGGAAACAGCCCAAAGTTAATATTTATCTGCCACTGGGCAAATGTCTTTTCTTTGAATGTGGGCTTCAATGCTGTTTCAATTAATGTGAATTTCAAAGACAGAGAAGTTTTAATGCTAAGTCTACTTTCATAGTGTTTGTGCGCTAAAATGTAAAATAAAACTTTCAAATGAAATCCATATCATTGTAGAAGTAAAGCAGTATGCACATTACAGTGTTTATGGTAAATGGGGTGAAATAGCCAAGTAATGGGACATTGGAATGGCTGCAGGGTGGAGGCGCCATTCGAACATGATTTTGTGAGGGGGGAAGGGAGGCAAACTCAAAGACAGCCCTGGCTGAACTATACCTCTCAACTGTCCAGATGTTTGCAGAATGAATAGATTTTTGCTTCGTATTTTTGGTTTGTTCCTCATAAAATTTGTGGTTTTCTGGCAAATCATTTAGGAGAGAAGTCACTAAATAATGACAGACATTGAGTTTCATACTTCATACCCTTCAGAAAAATGCATGCTAAAGCAAGACCTGTTATTATATCAACTGTCTAAGTTTGTACAAGAGCAATTTTAGAACTGTTTATATGTTTCCCAATATATTTGGCCTTGTTCAGATTTCCTGCATTAAGAGGTTGAGAGGTACGTGCAAATATATTACTTTATAGAATTAGGCATATCCAAATCTTTCAACTGTCCCCAATTTAGGTTCAAAATGTTGCTCTCCTCCTAATAGTCCCTCCGCAAAATGGCAATTTTGGAAGAAAATGTGGAGGGTTTACAATTAATAAATAATTGTAATGATCAGAGTTATAGATTACTTTTATTTCAGAAATGCATGTAGATTATCTTATTTTGTCAGCTGCTCAAGTTAACAGTACTAATATTAAAAAAATGTCCCTTTTTTGACAGGTTCCCAGCTGTATTGTGTGGCTATTTTATATTTTTGAATCACATTTTTGGTTTTCATAAAATTGTAGTTTTCTGGAAAATTAGTGGCAAATCATTAAAGATTAAAGTTAGGAAATAATGGCAGACATTTTGAGTTTCAGATTTCATACACTTCAGAAAATTCATACTAATGCAAGACCTACTATTCTATTATCTTTCTAAGTTTATGAGAGCAATATTTAAAAAGTGTCCTTTTTTGGGGCTTTTGTCCCACTTCTATGTATGTCTTTGTCCAGATTTCTTGCTCTGAGGTTGAGACATATGACAAATGTTTCAGAGCCATCATTGTCAGCTAGAGACATTTCAAATTGTGACATACTTGTTGCACACCACTCCCCCATGTAGTGACTCTGGATGTGTCCAAGCAAGGCAAGGAGCAGTTATGCAGTGTAAGTGTGCAGAGTATCCCCCCATCCAAGGTAGACACAAGTACTACAGTGGCTTTTCATCTGTACTTGATTTTGCAGAATGTTCTGGTTTTCTGTCATATTTTATACTGTTGTTTTATGCTTCTTTTTATTCAGAAACTGCATGCTGTTGCAGTGCCTGTTGGTCTGTGTTTAAGTAGCAATGCTTCAATGACTGTCAGGTAAGCTTGTCTGAGATTGTAAGATGTAAGTAAGTTTTAATAAGCATACTGTTAAAGAATTACCAACATTGAAAGTCTTTTTGTTGTTTCCGTGTAGAGAGAGAATATTTACATAACTAGATAACGTATAAGCCTTAGGTATTGAACTTCATATGACAGTATTTGTAATAAAGGGCAGGATTACAGTATTTTCAGAAGCTCATTACATTTGTTGGAGACTTGCAGTCATCTTTGCAGGCTTTACCCATAAACTAAACAGAATGCCAATCTATCATGTGTGGTCCATAACCTGTGCAGTAATCCTTTAAGCAATTTATCTGGAGCTTGTTTCTTGTTTGCTGTTCATTATTTACTTTGATCATGTTTTCGCCATGAAACAAATAGATAGTTATTGTCAGGCAGCAGATTCTTTTTGGATAAGAAACATTTTTACAAGTGGGGGTATCACAGAGATTGCTACTTTCAACATAACACTTGGTACTTTTATAAAGCTGAATATAAATTACAATTAGAACTGCAGTGCAAGGAGAAGTGGTTTGAGTTGGGTGCTGCTTGTTTTTTTATACTTGATTTTGACTGGCATTCCAGTAATGTATTTAAAAAGTAATTTATTTTTTCATGCTTCACAACCTTTTTGTTTCCATCTAGATATTAAGTAAGCTGTCAAGTAGCCAATGCATTGAAATATTTTTTTCTTTTACCTTTCATTTTGTCTTGATTGTACTCTCATAATGACGGTTTGGCACCCAGGGCAGCATATTTAATTAAAGTTCCAGTTTTGGTGGTTTTGAGGATAGCCCCTCCCCTTTCTAATTGGCCACACCCCTTCCCATTGGCCCCACCCATTCAGCTGTCTCCTGCAGCCCCCCTTTGATTTGAAGTCACCAGCCACCACTGTTCAAGCACATATATTCTGTCTTAGTCCAGCTGACCTTCATTCCTCTCCTCTCTAGAGCATATCTCCACCTCTCCAGGGTCTTCTCAACCTGTTCCCTACTCTCACTACATATCACAATGTCATCTGGGAACATCATAGTCCACGGGGACTCCTGTCTGATCTTGTCTGTCAACCTGTCCATCACCAGTGCAAATAAGAAAGGGCTCAGAGCTGATCCTTGATGTAATCCCACCTCCACCTTAAACACATCTGTCACTTCCACTGCAGATCTCACCACAACAACTTTTGTACATATCCTGTACCACTCTTACACACTTCTCTGCCACTCCTGACTTCCTCATACAATACCACAATTCCTCTCTAGGCACCCTGCCATATGCTTTCTCAAGTCCACAAAGACACAATGCAACTCCTTCTGACCTTCTCTGTACTTCTCCATCAACACTCCCAGAGCAAACATTGCATCTGTAGTGTTCTTTCCTGGCATGAAACCATACTGCTGATTACTAATCATCACCTCCCTTCTTAACCTAGCTTCCACTGCCCTTTCCCATAATTTCATGCTGTGACTGATCAGTTTTATCCCTCTGTAGTTACTACAGCTCTGCACATCACCCTTATTCTTAAAACTCCATACCAAAACACTTTTTTCTCTACTCCTCAGGCATCCTCTCACTTTCCAAGATTTTATTAAACAATCTGGTTAAAAATTCCACTGCCATTTCTCCTAAACACCTCCAAGCTTTCACAGGTATGTCATCTGGACCAACAGCCTTTCCCATCTTCATGCTCTTCATAGCTATCCTTACTTATGCCTTGCTAATCCATTGCACTTCCTGATTCACTATCCCAAAATCATCCAGCCTTCTCTTTCTCTCTCTCTCTCTCTCTCATTCTCTTCATTCATCAGCCCCTCAAAGTACTCCTTCCATCTGTTCAACACATTCTCCTCGCTAGTGAGTATGTTTCCCTCATTATCCTTTATCACCCTTACCTGCTGCACATCTTTCCTAGCTTGGTCCCTCTGTCTAGCCAATCAGTACAGGTCCTTTTCTCCCTCCTTAGTGTCCAACCTTTCATACAACTCTCTATATGCCTTATCCTTAGCCTTTGCCACCTCTCTCTTTACCATGCACCTCATCTCCTTATACTCCTGTCTACATTCTTCATTTTTCTGACAATCCCACTTCTTCTTCACCAATCTCTTTCTCCGTATATTCTCCTGTACTTCCTCATTCCACCACCAGGTCTCTTTGTCCTCCTTGCTCTGTCCAGATGTCACACCAAGCACCTTTCTAGCAGTCTCCCTTACTAGCTCTGCTGTAGTGATACAGCTATTCGGTAACACTTCAGTGCCACCCAGTGCCTGTCTTAACTCTTCCCTGAACTCCACTTCACAATCACCCTTTTTCAATTTCCATCATTTGATCCTTGGTGCTGCCCTCACACTCCTCCTCTTCTTGATCACCAATGTCATTCTACAGACCACCATTCTATGCTGCCTAACTACACTTTCCCCATCACCACTTTACAGTCTCCAATCTCCTTCAAACTGGCCCTCCTGCATAGGATATAATCCACCTGTGTGCATCTCCCTCCACACTTGTATGTCACCCTATGCTCCTCCCTCTTGTTAAAATATGTATTTACCACAGCCATGTCCATCCTTTTTGCAAAATCCACTACCATCTGACCTTCTGCATTCCGTTCCTTAACACCATACCTACCCATCACTTTCTCATCCCCTCTGTTCCCTTCACCAACATGCCCATTGAAATCTGCTCCAATCACCACTCTCTCACCATTGGGTACAGTCATCACCACTTCATCAAATTCACTCCAAATTTTTTTTTTCTTATCCATCGCACACCCAGCTTGTGGAGCATATGGACTAACAACATTCATCATTACACCATCAATTTCCAGCTTCATAAACATCACTCTATCTGACACTCTTTTCACCTCCAAAACACTCGGTATACCGTTCATTCAGGATAAGCCCTACCCCATTTCTCCTCCCATCCACACCATGATAGTACAATTTGAACCCACCTCCAATACACCTGGACTTACTTCCCTTCCACCTGGTCTCTTGTACACACAATATATCAACCTTCCTTCTGTCCATCATATCAGCTAGCTCTCTCCCTATACCAGTCATGCTGCCAGCATTCAAAGTTCTTACCCTCACTACTGCACTCGTAACATTTTTCCTCTCTTCCTGCCTTTGGGCATGCCTTCCCCCTCTTCTTCTCCTTCTCCTCCTTCGGCCAACAGTAGCCCAATTTCTGCCAGCACCTTGTTGGCTAACAGTACTGGTGGCAGTCATTCTTAACCCAGGCCTTGACCGATCCGGTATGTAAATCTGTATTGGTTTCCGCATATCTCATTTGGCAGATATTTTATGCCGGATGCCTTTCCTGACGCACCCTCCTCATTTATCCGGGCTTGGGACTGGCATGAAGAAATGCACTGGCTTGTGCATCCCCAGTGGCTGGGTTATTCAGATCAGCTGATAAAACTACAAAAATGTAGAAAAGGCTATCTGAATATGACATTGCTCAACAAAGATGATTTAAAAATGGTAGAGTTAGAAGACATAGCACATAGGGAAACTCTTAAGATTTTCTGCTGTACTAGAGAATCTAAAAGGAATAGATGATATTAACTTCATGAGGGAACAAATAAGCAACTGGACTGGTATTTCACAGCAGGAACTGTTAATGGGAAGGGCACACAATGTGTATGCTCCAAACTGGGCCATGAGAAAGCAACCAAGACCTGTATTAGTAAAGATGCAACAAAACTGTGGCAAAAGGGCAAAGTATTAAAAGTTAGAGACAGCAGAGTGTTTGAAGAAAATGATTATTCACTCTACACCAGGTAGAATACAGACAACTTAATTCCAGGAATTAGGCAACATCAAGAGGCAGGTGAGAGATTCAAGCTACTGTATCCAGCTGTCTTCAGAATTTTTTTTTTCCTGGAGGATCAAAGTAAATTTTAATGCAAAACAGGCTAAGGAGGAAATACAAAAGGTTGTCCAACAAAAAGTGACCCATCTAGCAGAAGGGGACTCTGCTTCTTATTCTTCTGATAATAAAGCACACAGTGAAGCTTTGCCAATTAAACCTTTTCTATTGTTGCAAAGAAAAATGCTTGAGATACAGAAAAAAAGCATAGGACTTAACTAGAAGAATCAAAAGTGTGTTGTAATTGCACCAGAGTGTGGAGTTGGGGGATGGAGATGAACAGGGGGAAGACTAGCAACAAGGAAATTAGTGAATAAATGTGAGACCACAAAGCATCAAAATGCATTTGTGAAATACAACTGTGTAAGAAAAACTGGAAAGAGTGGACTTTTGTTGACTTTGTCAAACTTATGGGAAACTGAAAGGCATTTGCTTCCTTCCTGTCATTAATGTTTGGAAGGTCACTGAGGGGAGGAGACTAGGAAGAAAAAGGGTAACTGCATGTAAAACAATATCTGTTCTTAACAGTATTTCTATAAAACTTTTCATGATATAAATTGTGTATTTTATAGTAAAAGTTTTTTTTTATTGCTTTTGCATGTGATAAAGATACTAAAATAAAGAAGTGCTTTTCTTTCTTTGTCAGTTTTTATTCTTTGCTGACTTGATTAATCCCACCAGGCTAGTGGACTATTTTTAGGGTATACCAAAGTGGTAGTTATTCTGACTAGAAAAAATAATAATACATAACTGTATTCTTTTGCAAGAGTTTTGGGGGAATCAATTATTTATTTAAATCTCTTTGGACTGCTAAGTTGAACTTGAATAGATTGTTGGCTCTATATAATCTTTCTTTTGATCTCATCTGGAAAAAGAGGACTATTATCTGCTATACACGATGTCAGCTATAGATGTAAAAGCCATAAGTAAAAACTGGAGGAAGAACCTCATTCTGCATCTCAAGTAATTCTTGTCGCATCTTTGTGAAGTTATAGACAAGTACATTGTTCTTAAAGTAAATGTATTATTCTTTAACTCTATTTTATAAGCTGCTAGTCTAAGTTATTGAATCTAACAGATTTGTGAAACAAAATCATCAACATGTGACTGTTGCTTCATAACTAACCAGAGTGCAGGTAATTATTTTTTTCCTTCGTGTAAGTCCTTAGCTTGGTCTTGAGGTATGAAATGAACTAGGACACATACTAGTAAAATTCTGCCACAAAAACACTGACTGGTGTGGACTGCCCAAGCAAGTACTGCTCCTCCTTAGCCACTGCAGGCCTCACAATGTTTTTTTATCAGAAGCTGTCTCTCTCTTAACAGTGGCCTGTCATCCATCCACTAAGATCCCTCATTGCAAACTCTCCCTTTCAACAGCCTAATAGACAGTTTTACATACAGATGGGCTTTATAGTCCGAGATCAAAAAGCTTTATACAGTCAGCAAAAACAAGACCTGTTGCTGACTGAGGCACATACCATCATTATCTTTCCGTAATGTTTAAAATCAAATTAAAGAAATACAAGATGAGCAAGATTCCCTAAAAATATGTAGTTTAGAGGAAGAACAGATTCAGCATAGCAGAAAGAGTTCCTAAAGGATAATGGACACAGATATGTGATGTTGTCCATGAGGTGGCAAGAAAATGTTTCTATTAGAATGAAGAATAAGATGGGGAAATGGCTGTCTGTGAAGTCTTATGAAGTTGATGAGGAAAGAAAAAAATGAGTGAATGGCAATAGCAGTAGGGAAAATATGTCAGACTGAATGCAAAGTGTCAGAAAGAAGCAAGCAAAGATAAGGAGGCACATTCAAATAAGCAGTGAAGCTGATTGGAAGAAATTAATAGAATGGGAAGGGCATACAATCTCATAAAGAAGACTGATAATATTAGGAGAAAGTTCCATGTAAAAAAGGCATGTTAAGAGACAAAAATGGAAGCAGAAGTGGACCATAATATACTATGGAACATTCTTCAAAAAAAGGTAATAATGAGTCATCTTATTTTCCAGCTAAAGACTCTGAATGTAGTCCAAGAAGCAGCAAATAGAATCAAATATAAAATATTCAACTGTATCAAGACTATTAAAGGGGTGAGTCATTAAGGCTGCATATCATCACCTCCTTATTTAATTTGTATAATGAATTTATCATGCAAATACTGGGTTACACAAATCAGATGTTGGACTCAAAATTGCTGGGCAAAATATTACAACCACAGATGCTGAAAACATACCACTATGATGGCTGTAAATGAGGAAGAGTTGAACAGTCTCTTGATGAAGATGAAAGCAAACAATGCAAAAGCTGACTAGCTGCTCAACATAAACAGCAGCAAAAACTAAGATTAAGTCATCTAACCCTAAAATTCTTTACAAATAGATGAATAAGAAGTCAAGGCAGTGGGTCCAAAATCTCTGGAGGTGGTGACTGCAGTCACGAAATTAAAAGATACCTGCTTCTCGGGTAGAAAACTCTGGGAAATCTGGATGCGATATTAAAGAATAAAGAAAACAAATATATCACATTGTGAACAAAGGTTCCTGCAGTTATTTTTTTTCCAATGATAACATATGGTTATGACAACTAAGCTGTGAGTAAGCCTATGTGCTTGAAAATCAGTGATTAGGACTGTGTTGTTGGAGAAATTTTGAAAACTCTGTGGACTGCAAGAAAATCAAATCAATTCATACTTAAGGAAAAAAATAGACTGATCCTGGAAGATTTGACAGTAAAACTTAAATCAACATGCTTTAACTGCATAATACAAAGACATGATTCATTAACAAGGCCCTCATGCAGGAAAGCTTTGAAGGCAAAAGACGACGAAGGGGAAGCAGTGGCTAAGATGGAGAGACTGCATTAGTTAAGTAAGGAATATAAATTTAATAGAAAGAAAAGAAGCAGCTGACAAACAACTCTGGAGTGTTAAAATCATTAAGATCATGAATATTCAGACTTGGATAAATGACTAAACAACAAGAAAAAAAGTATTTTTATGCCATCCTTAAAGAATGGACTAAGCTATAAAGATGTTTATTTTTCAACCCATTCATCCTATAGAAGTCCTGACTTTTGATTATTTTTTCTATATGCTTTTTCCCTCCATGTCTGTAACCATCAAACATACCCATATCTATACTGGGGTCTATATTAAAATCTCAAAAGCTTACTTTCACAAATACAAAGTAATCGACACATAATTGTCGAAATCCAAATACAGCGAAGGACGACAAACGGAAGCAACAGTGCCATACAGGTAAGGTAAACTCAACGGAACAAACCTAAAGCAAAACACTTTTTAAAACGTTTTTGCAGGGGGGCAAGCCCTCCTGCACCCCCCACAACCCCCTACTTAAATATACCAACTCAAAGACAGCACTACAGTGGAGAAAAGGATTTATTTCCTCATCCCACAATCACCCTGCTGGCCAAAAAAAAGGACGTTCGACATTCCAGATTCGCTTTTTTCACTCTTCGCTATTTTAGGACTTTGACATTTATGTGCTGATGAATGTGGATTTATGAAAGTAAGCTTTTGCAATTCCAGTATAGACCCCTGTACTGAGCACTTTCATTCTCCTGTATTAGTTATCCTCAGAAAATGGGCAGCATCCAAAAAGGGGTTTTTATCTGTAATATTTCTACTGTGGAGGTGGTTTGTGCCTTTCTAGCATTCTAGTGATGAGGACAGTTGTAAGTAGACTTAATCCTCACTCATGTTACAACAGAGAGACATAAGTCTTGCATGTCTCTACTTTCACCCACATCTTATGAGAGTTACAATCACAGAAATGAAAATATCAAACCCATGTTTCCAGTCTTGGTTATTTTGGTGTTGTGCAAGCTTCTACTTGCATGCTGGTGATTGGATGGCCAGGGCTACCATTTCTTCTGTCAAAGGCTAGGCAAGCTGGTCTAGCTACCCACTGCCATCTTCCACTGCCAAGATCTTTCAGTGCTTGAACCATCATCTAAACTCTGGTCATTTGGGTCATAATCAGGGCGTTTAGCCCTCTATGCCAGGAAGTCTTGACAGCTAATTACTTGGTCAGATGATATAGGACCTTGCCCTTATTCATTTAAAGATGGCAGCCTAGGTGACAGTCCTTAAACTTTAGTTATCTGCTATCTACTGTCAGTCTTTGCATTCACTGCAGTAACCTTTCTTTTGAAATGCATTGTTCAAAACACCACGAGTAATATCATCAACTCTGTAATGGTTTATCTGTCTTGTGCAGCACATTGCTAAAGCAAAAATATAAATGTAAACATCCCAGCAGCTTGTAACAAACGAGAAATCAAAACATTAAAGTCCACAACATACACATCCATGGATGAAACCCTGCCAATAAGTCAGAGTAAGTAACAAGAGAGATAAAGGTGGGCTTGGGAAACACATTTGCAAATCACTTTGTTATCTGAAGAAGTATAAAAGCATAATCTTTCTCACTCTATGTTCTTTCTCAAAAGTTCAAAG
This sequence comes from Protopterus annectens, assembly GCF_019279795.1. NCBI lineage: Eukaryota > Metazoa > Chordata > Ceratodontiformes > Protopteridae > Protopterus > Protopterus annectens. The sequence goes on along the minus strand of NC_056734.1, from coordinate 76,988,414 downwards.
TGACAACAGCTAGAAACAACTTTATAGATAATAAAAAGTTTTCACATTTCAGATTTGACAATATTTGGTTTAAATAGAGGATATCCTCTTAAACCTATACTTAAAAAAATTCTGTTTAAAGTGCTATGTTTATGTTTTCCATCTTTCGCATACTCATATGTGATTTTACATATCCCCTTAAGGAAGATGCATGGGGGGGGGGTAATGTCAGAATTCAAAAATTGATTGGCTAGAGACAAAGCAAATTCTTGTCTGATGCAAAAAGAAGATGGCGAATTAATAAAGAATGGCAATTTAAATATTAATGATTAAAATAAGAATTGGGATTTGTTTGTCTTAGAACACACCTTTTTTTCTAGTTATTTAGTCACTGATTAACTGCTTATAAGCACAATTCCTTCTGGGCCTGCTTCAGACAGAACATAAGCCAAAGATTGTAATATCACAATAAATCCATTCACCATAAAATAATATACCAACAGTAGCAATGTTGAGCTATATTTATAAAAGCTTCATGTATAATAATATTATGTCAGTTTTAAATTCACACAGCAACAGTTTTCTAAGGCGAATTATGCTCTCAGAGGCAACAGAGAAGTTAACTATAAAATCTCTTTGAAGAGTTAAAGATGGTGTGCACCAGTTTAACCATAATAGTGGTAACTATTGATAACATTACTAAAAACTAAAGTGAACAATTCTTTTATATCAGGTTTCAAAATACAGAGATAATTGAAAGTCATGATCTTGTTTTATTGATCATCTATATAGGTACTGCTGTAATGTTTTTACCTTTAACACTCTGCTATATACACACAGAGACACAGAAAACTTTGTCTGTGTGTGCGTCTGTGTGTGTGTGTGTGTGTGTGTGTGTGTGTGTGTGTGTGTGTGTGTGTGTGTGTGTGTGTGTGTGTGTGTGCACGTGAGTGTGTGCATGTGTGCGTGTGTGTGTCTGTGTGTCTTTGTGTCACTATATAAGTACAGAGGTATGAAAGGTAGGAGATAGCTACAATGATCTGTTTATAGTCATTTTCACTACAGATGGTCTAACTATACAGGAGTGAAAGAGTGAAAGCAAATCAAGGGAAAATCAGTTTAGTACACATGAATAGGTTACAAGCTGCTGGTAAGCTTTGTTGTGCAAGCAGAAGTGGTTGTACAGGCACAAGTTTGCTTTCTTTGGAATTTATTGGTCTACTCTGTGAATTTGAGAATGTTACTTTATCAGACTATGCCATTGGGCCTCAATGAATCTGGACAACCAGATAACAAAAATAAATAAATATAAAATATAATGTTATTGACATGCTATGTTGTACAGTTTAGCTGATGAAACATATAAGAAGAGTTTAGAGAATAGTACATTGGTTCAAGACATATGATATGTGGACATACATAATGCATGCTGGAGAAAGATAGGCAGAACTGACTGAAATACATTTGTAAAAATGCAAGTTAATCTTACATTTACAGATGTTCCTGCTTGGTATGGAGCAAATTGTTAGAAGCTAGTAATCTGCTATAACTTGTCATATATAAAATTCTTACAAATACTGACTTTCGAAATTAAAATGAAATTATAGAAAATGAATAACTGAAAAATGCATCAAATGAGCAATTCCGGAAAATGTCATTTGTCATTCTGCCATCATGCTTTTTAATGTTAAGTAATTTTTTTAATATCACTAAATGAAGTTAAAGGGAAGACCTCTGTTTTTTTTATTCAGATATTTGCCAGTGGATTTAATAAACAATATGAAAAAAACACATCTCTTCATCTTTGTACTTATCTGCAATGTTATGTAGAATTGGATTAGTGAATATGTAAATGATGGAAATATTTTTTTTTTCTTTCAAATATCTAGGCCTGTTGGTAGATAGAGAATCTGACAGCAGATGCAGTGAAGAAGAATTATGCCTTGAGAGCATTTATTCTAATGTTGACCTTCAAAGTAATCCAGACATATGCATACTAGGCTAAAGAAAGCTACACATGCTGAGAAATATATGCAAATCCCCATGAAAAAGGATGTTACTGCTTTTTAAAATGTATGAATAGAATTGTTAATTTTTTTAATGGTCTGGAAGTGGATAGCAGCCATTATTTTTTGACAAAAAAAGCAAACCTGCAACTCTACATGCATATCGTAAAAACACAAAACTACTAAACATTTAAAATGAACTGAACTGTGAAGTATTGTGAAACAGCTAAAAGATTTCCAGAACATTTGATTTAAAATCATAGAATAACAGCCTATTGTAGGTATTTAGTCGGATAGATGCTGTGCTCCGTTTTCTAGATATTCCAGTTTGAGATTTACAAACATCTGTACTTCTCTGTTCCATTAGAGGCGTATCATTAATTGAATAGCCATACTGGATGTCCAGTCACAATCTTCACTACATTAATGCTTGACTATATCACATTGAACAAAAATCTGCAATTTCTTAATTTTGAGCACTGCATTAGTTATCAGCATAACTAGACATTGAAGAACTGCTACAATTTTACTCCACCTTTCAGCATGCAGATATTATTATCAAAGATTAATTCAGGCAGAATATGTGTAGCAGAGACACACTGACCCTATCTACTTCCCTACCAAACTGTCTGCCAAACTCACTGGATTGGTGCCTTAGCCATTAGCAAGTTTATTAGTTGTGCCTTCACCAATAATATGCCTCCTACTGCCTATTGAATGGTGTGCTAACTGTTTTGTACCCATGATAGTGAGATTCACCTATTAAATACTAACTCCATTCCACCTGGCAAATTAGATGGGTGGGATGCAAACTCTTCAAGTTGGTGATCATCTGTAACAGCACTTGATAGTAATGCATTTTGAACTGGTTCACCCTACCTACCCATAATTCCTTGAATAATTATCTAACATGAGCTCTAAGCCATCCTCTCATCTACTTTATCTTAATAATTTTGGATCCCTATCATGACAGATTTTCTTGTCCCTTGGTAAGGAAAATGTGTGGAAAGGAGTGGTAAGGTGTAAGGATAAAGGCTAAAGAGGCACACTTCACAAAGACAAATCTTTTGGTTTACGCATCCATAATCTCACCAGGTACTCTTAATCTCTATTTGTATATGTGTATATCTATCTATCTATCTATCTATCTATCTATCTATCTATCTATCTATCCATCTATATATTAAAGGAAACACACCATATAGTTCAACATATTTATGCTGAACATCTGTAATGCCAGCAATCAAATAACTGTATGATGTCAGAATGCTTGCATTACTTTGTAGGTCATTTTGGTACACCAGGTGTGGAAGTTTGCTCTTTATCCACTGTTGTGTGGTGTCAGCAGGGGGAGTCGGGGCTTGCCCCAGTAAAAAAAAAAAAAAAACATCTTCTTTTAATGTTTTGATCCTTTGGGATTGTTTTTAATGTATGACTTTATGTTATATATTGAAATTTCAGAGTACACGCATATACATATATGTGTGTGTGTGTCAGAGCACATATATATATATATATATATATATATATATATATATATATATATATATACATATATCAAAAAAGCAGTTAGAGACAGTGCTTAATAAAAATTTGTAAATCCAAAGAGAATAAGCACCAGTAAAGCAGTTAACCATTGGTTTACTGTTTTATTATTTTGCATTAAAGTTGAGTGTCTGACTGAACAACAAACTGATCGTAGTACTCATGCTTAACTCCTTTATCGGTGTTTATTTTCTTTGGATATATACATATATACACGCACACTACATATATAGGCATTTATATATATATATATATATATATATATATGTGTGTGTGTGTGTGTGTGTGTGTGTGTGTGTGTGTGTCTGTGTATGTTTCCTGTTTACTACTTGATAACTACCATGTTTTTTTCATTGGAATGTAGCATTTTTTTCATTTTCAAAATCTCTCAATTGCCCAACTTATATCAGCTTACTCCAGACAAAATCAGCCAAGAAGGATGTTTAGACCCCGTTTAACATTTTCATGCTCTGCATGAGATGGAAACTGTAGAGTGTTATAGGGTGGATGGAGACACACTACAAGGACTCTGCAATCTCTGTTATCCTCATCTGATAGCAAGGACAAACCAAGAGGAACCAATACCAGTGGAAACTAAGATATGTGTTGCACTTAGAATATTAGCTACAGGAACCTTCCAGAGAGCAGCAGGGGATATGCTGGGAAGTCACAGCATCCGCATCCAGGATCCACCATCAGTTCCTGAATGCTATGCTACAACATGCCAGTGATTACATACATTTTCCCCATACATCAGAGGACATCACTATAAATATGCAGGATTTCTATCCTGTGACACACTTCCATGAAATCCTGGGTGTCATAGACTGCATGTGCATTGAAATCAAAGCACCACCCGAGGATCAGGGAATGGTCTACATAAAAAGAAAAGGCTTCCACTCCATTAACTGCTAAGGGAATCATCCTGAATCTGTGTGCTGACAACTCTGGCAGTTACAATGACTCCCATATCTGGCACAGCTTTTAACTCTATCAGAGATTTTCTAGGGGAGATATCCCACAAGGTCATTTACTGGGTTATGCAGGGTAATCACTCCAACCATGGTTGATGACACGCATCAGAAACGCACACACACCTACCGAAGAATGCTTTAATGATTCACTTGCTTAGACAAGAAATATCATAGAGCATGTCCTTGAGCTGCTGAAGCCATGGTCCCAGCGCCTAGATCCATCAGGAGGAGTCCTGCAATACAATCCTCCTACTTTTGCTAAAATTTTTACTGCCTGTGCTAGGCTTCACAACATTATTCAGAGAAGACAGCTTCAGAAGGAACACCAAGGGGAAGGGCAGACATATCACCATCACTGGCAAGGTCACCACAGCTACATGGAGGTGAAGATTCAGAAGGAGAACCACCAGCCACTGTGGGTGTAGGTAAATGTAGACATGCACAATATGCCCTCACCAAGCAGAAATGCAGAGCACACATGCTGACCACCTAAGAAGGTACAACTGTGTCTGTGTCTGTGTGTGTGGGGGGGCACTAGAGGTGCTAGATCTACATCTTAGTATGTCACACAGGAGTGAGCCATGCATGGTAGAGGTAAGAATTCATTGTCATTGCCCCTGACTGAAAGAACTGGCACTGCTAGTAGTTATACTGGCATGCCCATGTCCATGGTCAGATGTTCTGCTGCTACCTAAATGTAACTGATGTCTGCTTGACAAGCTCTGCTCACAAGTATGCCAGAGACCATGACCCCATGGACTACCACATCTGGGTGTGGGCAACTCTACGACTGATGGAGCAGTAGAAGTAGTGCCATTATGGGAACATGATTGGGCACTGCCATGTTGGCTAACATCAGATGATGATGCTGACCTACATCCACATGGATGTTCCCCTGCCAGTAGACATTCCATCACAGACACTTCCCATTCAATTATGTAATTCAACTGACCATTGAATTAGCCACATGGCAGAGGCAGTCATGCATGTTAGCCAGTGCCACATCTACAACCCTGAGCATTTCTTTGGAGGCCATAGTTGAGCATGCCTGTGCCTCCATGATGGCCCTAAATATATGTCAAGTGGCATGCAAAGACACACCAGATCAGGTGGAGGGTGGACAGCAGGCCTCCTTCAAGCACCTCTAACAACTCCCCTGTGTGGCATACCTCATCTAAAATTTGGCTATGACCAGAGTCAGCCAACAGTGAAAGCACAGTAACCACACTGCACTGATCGAGTGTCTCACCCTCTACCCATCCAGTATCTGAGGGCTTACTGGAATATGTATGTGTATCCCTACTGGCTGTGTCTGATGGAAATATAGTGGATGGTTGAATGTCAACCTCAGTGTCAGATTCAACCTCTGGACCCCCCCCCCCGACTGTGCCTCTGTTTGGCTACCATCATCATCAAAGTCTGCCAGTGCTCCAACATCAGATGGTAAGAGTCCTACACATCCAGGGTCACCATTGACAATAAGCAACAAACACAGGAATTAAAGTAATATTACAATAAATATTTAAAACAATTTATATGATAACAAACTAACACTGGCCACATTATCACAGATGGTACAGCAATAAATACACTCATTGCACCCACCTCATACATACAGATAAATGCATATATCTGACAAATAGTCATCAATAATCAAAGAAAAATATTTGACTTACCATGTGCAGATGACTCCACACTTGGTAGGGGGGATGGTCCTGGAAGAAATGAAGCAAGGTAAGGACGCAGCCATTATAACTGCAAAAAACACAGAGGACAGTGAATACACACTTTTTGCCTATATGCCCATTATTAATAATAACTTTAACTGAAACTTGGTTGTCACATCCACCCACAGCCCATGTGTAATAAACAAAAGTGTGCCATTTTGCCTATTAGTTTGTTAAGAGGTTCATAAAAAAGCATAGGAACTATTACTTATTTTTTTCTGTATTTTACTATATAAGCAAATCGTACAACTTGCCATGTGTAAACTTACCTGGAAGCTCTTCTGTCACATACTTGTCCTCCCAGACAAATCAGCACTGTCATCAATCACATGTTGGTGTGCAATTTCCACTGCACTTTCTGGATCTCAGACAGTAGACAAGAACTCTTCATTTGGTGTCCATGGTGGCTCAGTTCCAGCAGCCCCCATAGCCAGCTGTTTATGGACAACTATAGCTGCTCTCCTCTGGGCTGATGAAATCATATCAGTGGCCCTATGATGCACTTCATCATAAGTCCTGGTCCAACCCCCTATGGCATTGACATCAATGACTGGTTCCAGATCTGCATTCTGACAGCCATATCCTCTTGTCTTCTCTCAATCAGAAAGGCACTATGGCACCTGAACACCTGCCCTATGATGTTGTTTTCAGAGTCACTGAAAGGGGGGTTATGTGGATTTGTTCACTTGGGTGTCATACTCTTATATGACATAAAATAGAGAAGGATATTGCACATTTCAGTTATTAAAATTAAAGATTATGTGGTTGTACAACATCACACAGACCAGTGTTTGGTCCAAAAAGGCAATAATGTATTGTTTCCCACAGAAATAACAGGCTGACTACACATTTTCAAGAGTAAACTTCTTGAAAAACAACTTTTGTTGTGGCAACGCACAAATAGTTCTTGGCTCCCCCACCCCCCAAAACAACAAGCAGATGAAAGTTTGTACAAACCAAGGAATACCACATAATTCAATTGTTATATTTGCTTTCAAGGCAATTCTCACAATGTTTACCACATTTAGAACAGAAAAGTCAATTTTATACAATTGCCAGTCATATCTAGCTGTGCCCACCACTCCCCTGGAAATGGTTATAGGCCATCCTAGAAGGATAACACCCCTATGCTATTGATAACATAGTACATTACATTTCCCCAAAATAGCACAGAAGATTGCAAGATAACCACTTTTAACAATAATACTTGTGAGGAAAGTTAATAAGATGTCTATATGAGAAAGTAAATGCCTACCAAAAATGCCTAGGCTAACAGTGAACTATAAGAAGTGCATCCAGATAAAAGTGTCATTTTCTAATGCATGTATATCAAAATTGTGTTTATAACATCTTAACATATCTTGTAAAATACAATCATACCATAACAAGATCAGAAGCCTTCTTTGCAGATAAATCAAAAGGAACAGCTGTCTTCTGTGTTCTCCAAATACATGTCTCCTCACCTTCAGGTTTCCTAGCTACACAGGTACCTTTTTATAGTGTAGATTCAGAGCTCTGTGAATGGTGAAGATGCAAATGAAGTGTGAATTCACTAGAATTGCTGAATCGCAAACTTTTGACTTTGTGTAAACATAGTGTAGGCACTACCTCAGTGTTAGTTGCTATTGGATTGCAACTATGAATGATTAGTGGGAGGGAGAAGGAAGACATAGCAGTAATTCAGACTACCTTACCTGCATTGGGTGTGTCAGCCAGGATACACTTACAAAGTATGGAAGTAACTTTAGCAAGCTTTTAAATGGAAATGAACAGCATGCATTTCTCATTTTTGTTCACTAATAGCCAAACTCTCCTGCCTTTGCTGAAAACCGTTTTTCACTGTTATGTAATTTTATCATATATGTAAAGAACAATTATACAAAATGCCCTATAGACTACATGCCTGACAGTACAGAACAGATAAAAGAAGAAGAATGAACAGAATGCAAAGAGAAAACAGAGCTGCATTGGTGCACATGATACTCATAAATAGTGTGATCACCTATTGCACTAAATGTGTAAACCACATATGTATAGGAGTGTGCAAGTGTATATGTCTTGTTAACATTGTGGTGGAAATAGGACTTGCTTGTATGCATGATTTGCTTTCCTGCTGCAAAGTTGTTTCTGTGGCAAAGAGAGATAAGACACTCATAGTGTGTTTTAATGATTCATTAGTATGATAGTTCAAATCCAGAATTGTGTGAAAATCTATAAGGTGCCTTAAAATGTATTTTGTAATGTTGTTTATGTTTCCTTTTATTGTTTTTTTAAATAATATTTGCTCAGTGAGTGGCTTAGCACAAATATTGTGAAACAAATAAATACTTTAAAATTAATGGAAGTTGCTACCATGATAAGGACAGCATAATTTAGAGCTGGGATTCACATATGTGTGTGTAGCACACTTGGTAAACATGATGAAGTGCACAGCACATAGGATATGTAGAGCATGGTTCAAGTCTCACATCTATCTTTTAATGATGAAAACTAATAAACAGTTTTGGCAAAAATAATGCATGTTGACATTTGCCTGTCTTGTTTGCACATTGCTCAACTATGCACAAGCACGATGTAATGCCTCAGACAATAAGCAGATATTGTCAATTTCAGAAAAGACACATTGTTACAACTTTTGATTTCCATCGTGCAAACAAGCTAAGAGGTGTTGCATGGCAGTCAGCATTCTTCAACAACACCAACAGTTCCACAACACCTGCAGAAAACAGGCAGACATGGTCAATTTCAAAAAGATACATTGTTACATCTTTTGCTTTCCATCACGCAAGCATAGTAAGAAGTGTTGCATGGCAGTCAGCATGCTTCTACAACACCTGCAGAATTGTCAATTTCTAATAAGATACATTGCAACGTGTGTGGTCTTTCATCGTGTGAACACATTGAGCCGTGTTGCACAGCAGTCAGCAATCATACACAGTAATGAGTGCAAAGATTTCCCCTGCTGTCTGGTTGTGCCTGTGGCAAACAATGTAATTTGATGGCCATGATCCAGGATTCTAATCCAACAAACTCTAAGTTTCATTAATGCTGGTTCACTGTAATTTAGATAAACATTAACAATATAATATAATTATAACTAAAACTAACTACGTATCACAAGTAGTTTGAGCATGCACATGATATCATATATATTATATGACTAACTGTGGGTATCAGTACACTTATGGTTCTACAATTAAAAATTAATTTTCTGTACTTTCATGTCACACACATATATATTTAACCACTCAACTCTTTAATGTGTCTCTATAACTAATGAACATGTCTGACAAACAAGTCCTCAGTGGCAATGAGCACTATGGACAGTAATGAGTGTAAAAAATACACCAGTTTCCCAGCCTTCCCTGTAGCAACTAGTGTAAGTTCATGGCTACGCCAGAGGTGAGTAAGGGTTGTAAACTAGCAACACCCCACATTTTATTAATGCTGTTCTACTCAGTTTTTACAAATAAAGAACAGTATACAGGTAATCATACATAATAATAACTATGTATAGCAGTGGGTATCATATGAATTATAAGTGTGACTGAGAACATGCTGACAACTATGTTTATATACTTAAAAGTGTCTTTTCTGCCCTGGGGTGGAACTTCATACTTCAATGAAAGTCATAAATACATGTATGTCTAAACCAGGACTTGGTCGGGTCATACACATACATTAAAACCTCACAGCTTGGCAGCAGCAGAAACTTTAATACAAAAATGATATCTTGTGCTGGGTCAAATTGACCATTTTTGCATTAAAGTTTCTGCTGCTGCCAAGCTGTGGAGTTTGGCTTTCTCATACACATGCATTATTAACACTCACTCTTTAATGTGTCTATATAGTTAATGAGTATGTCTGACAGGCACTTCTTCTGTGGCAGGGAGGAAAACACAACTATTTGAAATAGCATGTATGGTCTATTTTACATAGGTTTCAATCTCACATTGTGCAAATTACTTTTATCACTGTGCGTAAATCCACATAAAAATGTGTTAGGTCATAAAATATATACTCCCCAATACATGTCTGAAAAGTTAAGTCATCTAACAGGTACAGCAGCATTCAACCCATAAACTAATACCATCTGCCGCATTATCTTTGCTGTTTTGTAAACTGCCCTCCTCTCTATGTGGCATTGTTGCTCTCTGCTTAACATTGTATAAACTCAGTTGGCATCGTTGTCTGTGTTTGTGCACTAGCAGTAAAAGACAATATCAAGAATTGGCAGGAAAATACTTTAACTATTGCTGTTTGACCTGCACAGATGTAGCAGAGCTAGAAA
>NC_056734.1:76925392-76972892 GCF_019279795.1 Protopterus annectens | reverse complement strand
GATGTTGGCTGTAAGCTTAGTAATGTCCTATGACCCTATGAACATTTCACATGTCAATGTTGCCATCATCAACATGTGCTGTGTTGATGTGTGAATGTACAGCAGACTTACAAGAGGTTATTACAATCTGTGATGTGAAATAATATATTGATGGCTGTTGTTGCTCTAGGGTTACAAGTTCCTTCCATAACAGCAGTAGGACTATACCTACTGACAAATTTTGATGTGGGATGATACTATGCATTTTGTTGACTTAGTAAGGCATGTGTTTTGCCAATCAACATTCTATGCCTTTCTCATTCACCCATCACAGTGACTCTTACAGTATGGCACATGTGTCCATGTGTATACCTCTTATCATTACATTCTCTGTGACATATATCAATTCAAATTCATACTGATTACATGGGCACATGAGTCGTTTTTTCATCCACATGTTGTAATGTTGTTATATACATAAAAAAATCATGTTGAATTCATTATAAGTGCAATTGAGTAGCTATTCCCAAGGATTATTGAGGTGGTCACCAGCATCATTGTGTGACTATCACCATTTGTGTCAGTAACTGTTCTGCATGTGCCACAACCAACTCATTTGTAATGTGCCTTATATGGTATCAGGCCACTCAAACACAGCTTTCCAATGAAAAATGTATAGGCATATGTTGTGCAAATAATGTAATTACATGACATTGGTAGAGTTGTTTGACTGTCTGAACAGTACCACTATATGGCATGTGATGCATAACCAAGGTTGTATTTGGGGGTGTTGTCGCAAATCATTAATTTAAATAAGTGTGAAATGTTAAGGGGAATACACAACCAATTGCAGAGCTATTTGTATATGCCACCAGCCATATTCACCCAGAGAAAACAATCTGCTAGCTAACAGTTTGTCTCACACTTCAACCCCCTGTCCCCACTGGCCATCAGGCAAAGTATATGTGCAAACATAACTCAGTTTATTTTCTCAGGAGAGCAACTCATCTGTGCTCTCTCTAAGGCTAATAACACAGGATCAGTGGGCCCTGACAACATCCCAGGTTTCCTATACCATGACTTAAACCCTTGCCTAGCAGACAGGCTGAGCCCTACTTAAACACAGCCTCCAGACAGACTACCTTCTTGCAGAAGTGTTTATAGTAATAGTCATCCATCTGAACAAGGGGGGACCATCACCTGATGGAGGGAATTATACAGCCATAATTTTGACTCCCCTCATCCGTGAGGTTGACCAATGACTCATTATGGACCTTATCAAAATGGATGCAGGTAATCTCACAATGGTGTACCAAATCCTTTTTTGATTTGTAAAAGCTACATCATGTCTGTTTAATCTGGTTAATGTCTTCAAGAAGGTCACTAAGGACATGCATGAGGAAAAGAGTGCCATTGGACATAACTTGACCTGGCCAAGGCATTTGACAAAAGTCTATACTCAGATATTACAGAGACATTATATAAAGTGGGTATAAACACCTGTGTCACCAAGTGGTTAGGCAAATGGATCACACACACCCAGGACACATAATGTCAAAGTGTGTGAAATCACCACTAGCTAAAGTCCATTGACAAGGTCTGTACCTCAGGGTTCTATTTAGGCCCTTTCCTGCTCAGTATTTAAGTTTCAGAAGTCAAGACAAACTTAGACATCCTTTGTCTAACCAGATTTTTAGATAACTGCAAATTGTGGACAATCGTTGAATCCAAGAACCCTATGGATATACTGCAGAAAGTATTAAAACACAAAAATGATTGTTGCCAGAGCCATGGAGACATACTAGATGAAAAAAGCATAATTATTTCCTTTTTAAAGCAAATACACAAACTAATTACAATATAAACAGCACACCCCTATGAGTGATGTGGGTACTCAGGTAGATAGTAAAAGGAACTCCTACCAGCATGTGACCACAATTGTGACAAATCCTGAGTATGGGCAGGCCAGTCAAATCAAAGGGCATTATAGTTCCATTGTTCTTAGCCCTCATCACACCAATAACTGAGTCCAATGCAGACTTTTATATGTACCTCACCACTCATCTTTCAGGGATGCTTTAATAAAATGTATCACTTTTGCCAAAGTGAGCTTCCACACATCTTTTTGTTCATACATAATCATTCTTTGCGATGCATAACCATTAGGAGTTGACAGTGCAGACTTCCTTTCAAGGTGTTCCACAAGATGTATGTGTGATACAGCTTCCTGTGATAGACGCAGTAAATACATAGCTCACTGACAACATTGATGGCATGGGTTACATTTTCACAACTGTGGACTGTGCCATACATGTGTCATGCAAAATTCTCAACTAGCCAGGATTACTTGCAGTTTAAAATACAGGTGTAACAGCGTGCCTCTTTAACACCTCCAAAAGTGTTCATTTTTGAGGAAAGTGTGCTTGATTTCCCTTATAGATTACTGACAAGTCATTACAGCTGTACAAGTATGTTCATACAGAACATGTATATTAACTCACAATCACAAATTGTATGTCAATGATAGAGATTAATGGTGTTATCAAACTGTTATTGTCCATGATTGCATGTGCTTCTGTCTACTGTTGTCCATGATCCTGTTGCTATGTGTCCTGATTGGTTGAGACATATGCTGACATTACATTCTTATTTAAGCAACTCATTTTGCACATCTTCAGAATATGCACATACCCCCTATTATATATACTGTCCTTGATAAATGTCCTCTCCAGTGATCATGGTAGGATACTTCCTTCACAACAAATCATCTCCAGTGATACACGACCTTGTGTGACAGTCACATAATATACAATAGCTGTGTGATGATATGCATATACCCACACAAGAGGTAGAAACAGCAGTATGTACTGTATTATGTACATATGTGATTTCTGTTCATGCTACAACTGTCTTGTCTTCGGGGTGTACATACATTGACATGCCCTTATCTGGTGTACATTACTATTTCTTCATTCCTACCATTCATGTCTGTGGCCCTGTTAAAATACCCACATTTCCCCAGACTGCTGTATTAATAACGGCAGGCCATGTACTCTTGTTGATCACCAGCAAACCTTTAATTCAGTATGCCAAAAACATTGTGTACTGTACTTTTCACTGAGTACACTTTTCTATAATGTGTTAGAACTGCAGCCATTGCCTTAACTTTAGCCCTGGTAGTCATTGTGTTTGTCCAAGCAATCTTGCAGAACAACTTTGCCAGTAGGTAAACTTGTCTGCATATCTGAATGTGTTTGTGCTGCTTTACATGGTTTCCTGGCCAGCAGGTGTTTCTGGCCATGAAACTTCACTTGTATTCATGTAAACAGGATGCGCAGATTTCATATACAATTAGCAATGCTGCTCAAGGTCTAAACATGTAAACTCCATGTAGGCTTCACACAAAACCTGCACTGAGTTTTTTGAATGCCTGGAATGTGTTAGGAGTACACTGGATGGGAGTACACTTGATGCCAAACTGTTTTAAGAAACATTTGATATAAATTAGTTTCCCAGGTAATATGGAATAAGGACTACCATACTGTTGGATTTGCACTTCAGAAGCATACGCGCTGTATAACTGAACAGTTTCCCTGCCTTTTGTTTAGAATTATATCCCCTTTCCATTCAATGGAGTTTCACAATTGACACTCTTTCACCATGGAAAACACTTTGGCTGCTTTATTTGAAAGGCTTCAAACTCTTTGGACTGAATATTTATTTTCCTTTTATGAAGTGTCCCATTTTTGAAACCCAAATATGTATGTTATATATTTTTCTTTATAGCAGTATATCTGGTTGTGTCAGTATTATACAGGTTAGCACTCATTTGTCTATATTTATATGACACAAAAGACTTTGTTTATATACCCATTGAGTCTTGTTTACCTTTTAGTACAGCTCTATATGCAGCTTTAAGCCATTTAAACTGAAAAATGCTTGACCGATATTGAAATCTTAAATAGTTTTTAAATGATCTTGCAGAGATTTGTAAATATCATTATCTGCAATTTCCTTATAAAATCCATTATAAAACTTCAAATCACATGTTCCGAGCTGTACTAAAAAAGGCATGAAAATGTCAGCACTGAACTTTAATAAGAGCTTTGCAAAATGATTCATTTGTATAGAAATTTTAATCAGCTCACATGACTTGGACAAACATAAAGTAGAATTATGACTTTCTCAAATGATAGCAATATGAGAACTTTGCTAAACTAGCACAAAAGTAGAAATACTACATATCAGAATGGAGATGATCAAATCAGCAAGCAAAGGAGAACATTATTGTTGGATCTGAATTCATCCTAAAGTCTTGGTTAGTACCTTCACGGGGGGGGGCATTGTTTTTGCAAAATTTCACTAAGACAGCACTGATATATAGACTGCATTTTATATAGCATATATCATGGACAGACATAGGTTAAAAAATAAAAAAAAGAGAGCTGGATGCACAAATCCCAGGATATAAAGTGTCCAATCCTAGTATGTGTACTGGTGCCAGGACTGGAAAAATTACAGTATAGAATCCTCAAGGTGCAAAAACATTCCTGCAATACAGTTAGGCCAGGGGAGGATGGTCCCACTTGTTGTAGAAAGAACTAGTAGTCCACAAAAATCACAAAAACTGGCAGGCCAAAATGAGCCATAAAGATGCTAGAGTAGACTATTGGGGATAAGACAGAAATTATGTAGTTTTACTATTATGCAAGAAGCCCAGAATTTCCATACAGAAGATATACAAAAATATTAAGAGATAAATTAGAGGAAAGAAAAATACTTGCACAAGAAAACGTGTCAAAAGCTTCAAATGCAAATTTGTGTCCATCAATACAACAGCTTCATGAAAAACACTGTATAGACCAAGAAACCGTGGGCCATTTGGAAAAAGAAGTGAATGAGGAAGTGTAAATATATAAAGAACAAAAGTCTTAAGATTTTTGAAAGGTATAAAAAAGAAATATGGACATGGGAATGAAAGAGAGATCTGATATGGTGCAATAACTTTGCAAAGGAGAAAGCCAAATTGATCAAAACAAAAAAGCAGCTCCAACGATATTTGATGAGAAATATAGGCAAAGAGACCCATATATGTAAAATTCCACAATACAAAATATAAGATCACAAAAGAGGAACACAGAGCAGAATATTATTAAAGTAGGAGTTAAAAATAGAAGCTGAAGTTATGGAATATCTGTGGATTTAGTGTAGCCTAATACAGGTTATGTCACACCATGATGGGACAATGAGTCCCCCAATTAATGAGAAATAGGAGGAGCAAGAGGCATGTGAAGAAGAAATATGTACATGGGAAAGAAAAAGAGATTTAGTATGGTACAATATTTATGTAAAAGAGAAAACAAAACTAACCAATAAAAAAGCAGCACCAAAGATATTTGAAGAAAATACAGGCAAAGGCATCCAGATATGAAAACCTTTACAATACAAAAAATAGGGAAACAAAGGAGGGAAGAAGTAAAGAGGATTAATAAGTTAAAGAAATGCAAAGGGAAGTTACGGATTACCTGCAAAGTGAAACATTTAGGCCAGCTACTTCACAGGCAGGGACTAAAGGTGGAGGTCTCTCTATTTACATGAAAAATAAATATACTTCAAGGCTGGTCAAAATGGACAATGCACTTGAGCTGCTCCATGTTCAAATCACTGTAGGTAAATTCCAATACCACTTCCTTGCAAGCTATAGATCCCCCTCTATGATCCAGGAAACTCATACCATGTATTTAAACTTATTAGAAACAATAACCTTCCAAACCAATACCATATTCATGGATGACTTTAATTACCCCACTATTAACTGGGAATCCTATACGACACCAAGCATACATGCACAGAGATTCCTGGATTTTGCAAACACAAGCCCCCCTGGACCATACAGTCAGTACACCAACCAGGGATGCAACCATACTGGATCTGGTCCTCACTAATATGGGAGACTGCTGCACACCCCCTACTGTAATGCCTTTCCTGGTAAGGTCAGACCACAAAATGGTCTCCTTTAAAGTAAAAATAAAACCTGGACCCCCAGCTAAACCTGAAATATTCAGGAACTATTCTAATCCCAACCTCCTGCTATTAAGTGAGAACTTGGCAACATTTCAAGCCCCCATAAATACTGAGAACACTGCTGCCTATGCAGAACTGTTCACAGAAACCCTGTACTTGCATGTTAATAGCTGCACAGAGGCAGCTGTACCCAACATGAAGAAGTACAGAACTAACTCACAAAACAAGTCACCCTGGTGGAATGACAAAATCGATAGCCTGTATAACAGGAGGAAGAAAATCAAGGCAAAACTTAGGAGGTGCAGCACTCAACAGGATAAAAGCACTCTCACCAAACTAAACAAACACCTCAGAGGACAAATACAATCTACCAACTCAAAATTTGTGGTACGTTTGGCCTCCCCAGCCAAGGACAACCATAAAGCATTCTTTAGTTATGTCTGCAACATCAAAGACAATACACAATTTTGTGCAGAGCTCATTGTAAATTAAGCCACCTATATATATAGCAAACCTTCTGGCTGATAGATTCAGCTCCAACTTTAACTCCCCCACAACATACCCTCAGGAAATATCATCAATTATAACACCCACTACTATCACTAGGGAGCAGGTCCTTAATACTCTTTCTAAGACCAAGAACAACTGCATCAATGGGCCAGGACAATAACCCAGGATGCCTTCTAAATAGCATGAAACATGACCTATTAGGCCCTCTGGAATTACTATTTAAGTGTAGCTCCAACTTGTTAATGTCCTGGCAGATAGGTTCAGTGCTAACTTTACCCCCCCCCCTCACCCCCTAAAGGGCCCATATCTATACAGGAATAATGCAATGTCCCTGTAATCACAACTACACAGGTAAAAGCTGCACTCTCTAAAGCCAAAATCGCAGCATCCATAGGACCGGACAACATCCCAGGCTGCGTTTTACAGAAACTTCAGAACGAACTGGCTCCCCACCTAAGCACCATGTTCAATCATAGTCTCACATCAGGCTTTGTGCCCAATGAATGGCTCACAGAAACAGTTATCCCACTCTACAAAGGGGGAGCCACCACTGATCCGGGGAACTATCGCCCTATTACCCTGACGAGCCTGGTCTGTAAGGCCATGGAACGTATAATCATGGAACTCATAAACAAAGACATTGGTAACCCCCAAATTCTGGACCCACCCAGTTCGGATTTGTGAAAGGCAGATCATGCCTCCTGAACCTGATCAACTTCTTTGAGGCAGTCACCAAAGCTGCAGATGAGGGTAAGGTGGTTCACACAGCCTGTCTTGACCTCACCAAGGCTTTCGACACCATCCCCATTCTGGAATTATAGCTAAACTCACTAAACTAGGTATAAATCCCTACGTCACAAGATGGGTTGCCAATTGGCTCAGTGACAGAACCCACACTGTAAAAGTTGCAGACTCCAAATCTGACTTCAAACCAGTGACAAGTGGAGTACCACAGGGTTCAGTCCTGGGACCTCTCCTGTTTGGTATCTACTTCTCTGAAGTACAGGCTAACACAGAAGGCATTTGGCCAATGAAGTTCACAGATGACTGCAAACTAGGAGCCATAGCTGACTCTCCAAATGATGTGGACATCCTCCTGAGACAGATGCCTGGTGTCAGAGCCATGGCCTCAAGCTCAAAGCCAAAAAGTGCATTGTCATCCCCTTTGGTAAAAACTCTGTACCCATGAACTACCATATAGGCAGCAGTCTACTAAACACCGAATGTGTGATAAGAGACCTGGGGACCCAGGTGGAGAGTAGTCTCTCTTTTGATAATCACATCGCCATAGTAGTCAGGAAATACTTCTAAGTCGCACACTTCATCACAAAAGGGTTCCCATCTAGGCAAAAAGAGGTCATTGTTTCCCTCTACTCGACACTCATTAAACCCATTATAGAGTACAATACCCCTTTTAGACTGTACCTCACAAGACATCTGCAGCAGTTGGAAAGGCCACAGAAGTACCTCACAAAGAGGATTACTGGCCTCAAACATCTGCCCTATACTGACCATCTCAAAAAACTCCAGCTTTACTTCATAGCATATTGCCTACTCCGAGATGATCTCTGCCTAACATTTAAAGCTATGTCAGACCCAGAGCTGTTGGACATGCTACACCTAAAGAAATCCCAATCCCTCTGAGCTACACACGCTAGGGACCTAAGCCTTGTCACCACAATAAACAGGACATGCTGGAGGGATAGATTCCTGTCTCAGAAACTTCCCATACTTTGGAAAAAGCTATCCATCTATGTCAAGCAAAGTTCCTCATTAGCACTCTTCAAGAAAAATCTTTATAAGTGGATGGGAAATAGAAAATACACCCTGGGGATCACTTCTGTGACTCTGCCCGACAGGGGCACAGGAAAATAACTTTCTTGGGTGGCGTAAGTCAGGGAACCTTGTTGGCTAGGCTTACTTAAGCCCTTGGGCCGATAGCCTAGTACCTACCTATGAACCCATGAACCAAACAGGCTTCATGCTTCATGAATGGAAAAGGCAACAGTCATCCCTTTGCACAAAGGTGGGCCATCTACAGACCCTGGAAACTACAGACCCATAAGTCTCACTAGTCGTATATGTAAAGTCATGGAAAGAATTAACATGGAGATGATCAATAGAGATATAGTAAACTTCCAGAATCTGAACCCAACCCAGTTTGGTTTCGTCAAGGGCAGATCATGTCTACTCAACCTGGTGGACTTCTTTGAGAAGTTCACCAAAGCAATGGATGAGGGCAAAATCATCCACACTGCCCACCTTGACCTGGCCAAGGCATTTAACACAATATCCCACTCAGGCATTGTTGACAAACTCAAGAGGTTAGGTTCAAACCCGTAAGTCACCTGGTGGATAGCCAACTAGCTCACAGACAAGAGCTAGGAAGTTAGAATTGGGGAGTCTACTTCTACCAAGAGGCAAGTCACAAGTGGAGTCCCTCAGGGATCAGTCCTTGGAAATCTCCTTTTTGGCATTTACTTCTCAGACATTAAGGCCAATGTCAGTGGTCTTTGGCTGACTAAATTTGCAGAAGATTGCAAATTAGGAGCTGTCACTGAATGTCACACTGATGCAAATGTTCTGCAGAAGGGACTGACACAGACAAGCAATTGGTGTCAGAGCCATGGGCCAAAACTAAATAGGTTCATAGGTGTGTACTAGGCTAATGGCCCTGGAGCCGTTACAAGCATAGTCCATAGGATTACCTGGGCATCGTACCACCTGACCTTAGTTCCCAGTGCCAGGAGTAATCCCTGGGGTGAATTTTCTATTTCCCATCCACTCATCATGATTTCTCTTGAAGAGGCTAGTGAAGTGCTCTGCTTGACATGCATGGGAAGTCTATTCCATAGCATGGGCAGTCTCTGGGTTATGAACCTGTCCCTCCACCATGTTCTGTTGATTGTGGTAATGGGTTGAGGTCTCTGGAATGTGTGGTGCGAAGGGATTGGGATTTCTTTAGATGTAGCATTTCTAACAGAGCTTGGTCAGACATGGCTTTGTAAGTCAAGCAGAGATCATCTCTAAGTAGGTGATATGAGACAGGGAATAGTTGGAGTTTTTTCAGTCTGTATTATTGAGACCAGGTTCAGATTCTGCATACAGCCTAATGATCCATTCATACTGTTTGTTCACAAGATAATTATTTAAATAACCCCATCTGGTCCCTTTCACTACTGTATCTATTACCCTAAATTTAAAACAGTGGTCCTCACCCTTACTTATAATATGCCTACTTAAAGCATTTTTATAATTTTTCCTTCTCATATCCGACTTATGCTCAATAATCCATTCTCTCATTCTCTCAGACTAATAGTGGATTTCTCTTCACAAAATGAAAAACATTTAATGCATGTAGCAAGGTAAACCACATAGCTGGTATTAGAGCTGGCTGAGATAGGAAATAAGTATTGCCTATTAGTCACAGGGTGAGTAAACTCACTATTGTTACCCGGTAAAAATGTCACTACAGCAACTACAATTCATGCACTTAAAAGTTCCTTCTTTATAACTGAAAACATGGCACCTGAAATATAAATAATATCTAGGATGCAATAAGGAAATCAAGTAAATCCACAGCAACCAAATCGAAGGCACGAAACACCAGCAAAGGTTCCACAGTTTATTGACACAAAGTAGGACAAAACGTAATCCAAATACAAAGATTAACGCTCTTAGCAAAAAAAATTGCGTTTTCGTCTTTCCTCACAATGACTTCATCAGATAAGGTCAATATAAATTAATTGAGGTATTAAGTAATAAAAACTTTCAAAAATTGCCCAATCCATCACAGTGCATCTTAAAGTAACCAATCAATAAATAATTCATTCTCATGAATATTAAAATACAACAATCACATTTTAAAAAAACAGCTTTATACTTAAACTTTTCCAATAAATTAATGTATTAAAAATAAATTTATTATGTGCATAGTTAATAAATAAGAATAATTTTATAAAATCCATAGAATGCAAGATAAAAAATTACAAAATTCATATAAAAACAACACTCATGTTTAGAGGACATTATTTAAATTTAAAGCAGTGTCTATTGTAGGTAAATACCACCATCTATTGGCCATTCTGTAAATTGCAAGCTTGGGAAAATATTTCTTTTGTGTTTTAAATATCTGCAGCTTTTAATTTAAGTACTGGAACTATGGATACACTTTCGTTTAAACCAGGTTTCTTAGTTGCATTAAGATATATTTGCCACCATAGGCCAGTCTTTCTTCCCATAAGCCTCCTCTTAAGTCCTTTTTCACCTGTTCAATGACAAAAAAATCAAAAATTGCCTCTTTACACTCTTTTGTATGTCTGTATAAGGCGTTAGTATCTTTCGCCTTAGAGATTTCATAATAATGTTCGTATATTCTTCTCCTCAAGACTCGTTCTATTTTTCCTATATAGAAGGAATTACATTTTTTACAAATGCTTATATAAACTACACCCTTAGTCTCACAATTATGAAAATTATTACTTATAATTTTGTTATTCCTACTGGGGATAATTATTTCAGCAACATTTGACATGTAGTCACATTGATTGCAATGGCCACACTTATAACTACCTTTCCTTTTTTGGCCATCCATTCCTTCGTTTATAGTATTCCATCTAGTTTGAGATTCTAATATGTTCTTTATAGTCCTAGCATTTCTATATACAATCTTTGGACTCAAATTACTCATACCATTTATATCTGATAGGGCTAGGAATCTAGTCCATTCATTTCTAAAT
This sequence comes from Protopterus annectens, assembly GCF_019279795.1. Classification (NCBI taxonomy): domain Eukaryota; kingdom Metazoa; phylum Chordata; order Ceratodontiformes; family Protopteridae; genus Protopterus; species Protopterus annectens. The sequence goes on along the minus strand of NC_056734.1, from coordinate 76,961,640 downwards.
ATTTCACTAACCCTCATATTAGATACATTATATTCCATAATTAGAGCCTGTTCATATCTTAATTCATTATTAGTGTTAATATTCTTGTTTTCTATATTATTATTAATAATTTTTTGTCCCTTTATTGGCTGAAATTTAAATTCCCTCCCCAATTCCACCTCAGTTCTTAATTTAATTATTAATTCCTTTGGATAACCCCTTTCTTCAAACATTTTGCTTAATAAATTGCATTCTGTAAAAAAATCCTCACCAGCGCTGGTCATCCTACTACCCCTCACAAACTGCCCTTTAACAATGTTCTTCTTACAATGTGAGGGGTGTGCGCTAGTGAAGTGAAGAAAGGAGTTACAGAAAGTTTTTTTCCTATAAATCTTGGTTTCAAAGTCACATCCTTTCTTATATATTTCTACATCTAAGTATTGCAGTTTTTCTCTTGAAAGGGAATAGGTAAATTTTAAGAAATTGGTGGAATTGTTTATATAATCAAAAAATTCACTGAATCTTTCGATTCCTGCTGTCCAAAAAATAACTATGTCGTCTAAGAAACGACGATACAAAGTCCAACAGTCTTTGTAAATAGAATTGATTATATAATCTTCCTCCAATTTTGTTAGGACAATATCAGCATATATGGGCCCACAAGCTGCGCCCATTGCTGTACCCTGAATTTGTTGGTAATATTCACCTTGGAAGGTAAAAAAATTGTATCTCATTACCATGTCAACTAACCCAGTAATTATACTTTTTTCAGCCTGTGTTAACTTAATATTTCTATAAACCATTTCTTCAAACATCATAAGACCTTCATTATGTGGAATACATGTAAATAAGTCCACGACATCAATGGTAATGAATAATAAATCATCATTGTATAATTCCGGACCAATACATCTTAAGAAATCCCATGAATCTTTCAATGTGTATGTATTCTCAATACTTATGTGTTTTACCTTGTTGTCCACATATTTTGCCATCGGAAGCGTTTTAGACCCTCCTGCTGAGACAATAGGTCTCAAAGGAGGGTCTTCCAAATTCTTGTGGACCTTAGGTATTCCAAATATTGTTGGTATTCTTGGTTTTGCCACATATAAGTATTCAAAAGTTTTTCTGTCCATTGATCCTTCGTATAAATAACTATTTAGTAAGTTATCAATTTTATAATAAGCTAAATTAATTTCATTTAGTGAGACTGGGGTGTATTTTTCCGTATCATTTAGTATAAAATTCATCTTTCCTTCATATATAATATTGTCCATAAAGACAATACCCCCACCCTTGTCCGGTTTCATTATTCTCAGGTCTTTGTTGTTTTTCAACTCATACAGAGTTTCATTTTCTTGCTTAGAAAGGTTGAATTCAATCACCTTTTCTTCATACAGTTGTCTAATTTCATTTTCTAACATGTTCTCAAAATGTTTTACTTGCGGATGCAAGGGTGGGTTGTATGTACTTCTACGGACCAGAACTGAGTCTTGAGGAGGTAAATTACTCTTATTATTTGAGTTCATAGGGGCAAATAAAATACCAAAATTAATTTTCCTAAGAAAAAGCTTAACATCTATAATGGTACTAACCAATTCACCCTTTATAGTTGGAATAAATTTAAAGCCTTTACTCAACAAATGGAAATGTATTTCAGTAGGAATAATACTACTAAAGTTGTAAATGGTAAAATTTCCAAGAGTATGTGTAGTACCATCAACTTGAATAGCATTATGATGTTGTTCATTGATAGGGGTTGGGTGTATTACTTCTAATACCTCCCCCTCCCCCTTCTCCCCCCCTTTTTTGAAAATTTTGATGTCCATCCTGTTTATAATAGGAGTTATGAGTCTCTCCTTAAAGGGGGAAATTCATTGTCATAATCCGAATATACCCTTCCTTTGCCGTCATTTTCCTGATGTACAAAGGGTGGGTCACCATGATGCTGATAAATATCATTTCTCTTAAAGGGCGGCCTAGGATAGTGGGTATTGTTTTCGTATTCGTGTAAATCCCTCTTTAACTTACTTATTTTCCTTTCAATTATTTCACTGCATTTCCACTCAATATCATCCTTGATTTTATAATACTTGTCTCTTTCCTCTCTAATTTGAAAAATAAGGTCATCCTTAACACAAAAATCTAATGTTTCTATCTCATCTTGCAATGAATCTTGCACTCTATTATTCTCCTGAATAATTAATTTTAAAATTTCAAGACCACTTTGATTGAAAACTTTCAACAGTTCTTGGTGAAAAAGCGATCCCCCTATAACATTGTTGGGATACTTAAATATTCTAAGACCCTTAGGAACCACTTTTCTGTTGATGCACTCTGTTAAGTATTCATTTTCTACAGTTAAAGTCTTAAATTTCATCATGAGTTTATACAATTTATCTAATTTGTTGTAATAACTAATGCCATCAGCAGATGTCTGCTTTTGTCCGTTTTTGAATTGGATGTTAAAAGGTTTTTTTAACCAGTCATTAATGCAATTGCTTTTCCACGAAGTGTGGAAAGAATCATTAACAGTACCTTTGCTACTATGGCTTCTTGTGGGGTTATCCGGAGTATTGACTGCATCAACCAGCAAGGAGGATGATCTATTACCAGTGTCAGTTTGCGCCAAAACCCTTGGCGTCTGAACCGGATTAAAAGTCTCACCATTCGGTTCTTCTCCTGCAAGGTCGCGATGTACAGTTCCACTGTTGCGACGTTTTCTTTTTGATTTAGCTCCCATTGACCATTCGGTCCGTTCCAACACACTAGTACCCTCTTCTCCTTGCTTCCGGTAAAGCGACTGGCAAAGCGGCGTCAAAAGGTCAATCAACTGAGTCAGTTGACCTATAAGTCTCCGTGATTCCCCCATCTCTTCTTTAGGTGTTCCGCCTTCCATCTGGAAAGCACAACAAGACTAATAAAACAAAGATAAACGAAATAGACCAAGTAAATCCACAGCAACCAAATCGAAGGCACGAAACACCAGAAAAGGTTCCACAGTTTATTGACACAAAGTAGGACAAAACGTAATCCAAGTAAAAAGATTAACGCTCTTAGCAAAAAAAATTGCGTTTTCGTCTTTCCTCACAATGACTTCATCAGATAAGGTCAATATAAATTAATTAAGATATTAAGTAGTAAAAACTTTTAAAAATTGCCCAATCCATCACAGTGCATCTTAAAGTAACCAATCAATAGTTAATTCATTCTCATGAATATTAAAATACAACAATCACATTTTAAAAAACAGCTTTATACTTAAACTTCTCTAATAAATTAATATATTAAAAATAAATTTATTATATGCATAGTTAATAAATAAGAATAGTTTTATAAAATCCATAGAATGCAAGATAAAAAATTACAAAATTCATATAAAAACAACACTCATGTTTAGAAGACATTATTTAAATTTAAATTTAAAGCAGTGTCTATTGAAAGTAAATACCACCATCTATTGGCCATTCTGTAAATTGCAAGCTTAGGAAAATATTTCTTTTGTGTTTTAAATATCTGCAGCTTTTAATTTAAGTACTGGAACTATGGATACACTTTCATTTAAACCAGGTTTCTTAGTTGCATTAAGATATATTTGCCACCATAGTTCTCTGTAGGCCAATCTTTCTTCCCATAAGCCTCCCCTTAAGTCCTTTTTCACCTGTTCAATGACAAAAAAATCAAAAATTGCCTCTTTACACTCTTTTGTATGTCTGTATAAGGCGTTAGTATCTTTCGCCTTAGAGATTTCATAATAATGTTCGTATATTCTTCTCCTCAAGACTCGTTCTGTTTTTCCTATATAGAAGGAATTACATTTTTTACAAATGCTTATATAAACTACACCCTTAGTCTCACAATTATGAAAATTATTACTTCTTATAATTTTGTTATTCCTACTGGGGATAATTATTTCAGCAACATTTGACATGTAGTCACATTGATTGCAATGGCCACACTTATAACTACCTTTCCTTTTTTGGCCATCCATTCCTTCGTTTATAGTATTCCATCTAGTTTGAGATTCTAATATGTTCTTTATAGTCCTAGCATTTCTATATACAATCTTTGGACTCAAATTACTCATACCATTTATATCTGATAGGGCTAGGAATCTAGTCCATTCATTTCTAAATATTTCACTAACCCTCATATTAGATACATTATATTCCATAATTAGAGCCTGTTCATATCTTAATTCATTATTAGTGTTAATATTCTTGTTTTCTATATTATTATTAATAATTTTTGTCCCTTTATTGGCTGAAATTTAAATTCCCTCCCCAATTCCACCTCAGTTCTTAATTTAATTATTAATTCCTTTGGATAACCCCTTTCTTCAAACATTTTGCTTAATAAATTGCATTCTGTAAAAAAATCCTCACCAGCTGGTCATCCTACTACCCCTCACAAACTGCCCTTTAACAATGTTCTTCTTACAATGTGAGGGGTGTGCGCTAGTGAAGTGAAGAAAGGAGTTACAGAAAGTTTTTTTCCTATAAATCTTGGTTTCAAAGTCACATCCTTTCTTATATATTTCTACATCTAAGTATTGCAGTTTTTCTCTTGAAAGGGAATAGGTAAATTTTAAGAAATTGGTGGAATTGTTTATATAATCAAAAAATTCACTGAATCTTTCGATTCCTGCTGTCCAAAAAATAACTATGTCGTCTAAGAAACGACGATACAAAGTCCAACAGTCTTTGTAAATAGAATTGATTATATAATCTTCCTCCCATTTTGTTAGGACAATATCAGCATATATGGGCCCACAAGCTGCGCCCATTGCTGTACCCTGAATTTGTTGGTAATATTCACCTTGGAAGGTAAAAAAATTGTATCTCATTACCATGTCAACTAACCCAGTAATTATACTTTTTTCAGCCTGTGTTAACTTAATATTTCTATAAACCATTTCTTCAAACATCATAAGACCTTCATTATGTGGAATACATGTAAATAAGTCCACGACATCAATGGTAATGAATAATAAATCGTCATTGTATAATTACGGACCAATACATCTTAAGAAATCCCATGAATCTTTCAATGTGTATGTATTCTCAATACTTATGTGTTTTACCTTGTTGTCCACATATTTTGCCATCGGAAGCGTTTTAGACCCTCCTGCTGAGACAATAGGTCTCAAAGGAGGGTCTTCCAAATTCTTGTGGACCTTAGGTATTCCAAATATTGTTGGTATTCTTGGTTTTGCCACATATAAGTATTCAAAAGTTTTTCTGTCCATTGATCCTTCGTATAAATAACTATTTAGTAAGTTATCAATTTTATAATAAGCTAAATTAATTTCATTTAGTGAGACTGGGGTGTATTTTTCCGTATCATTTAGTATAAAATTCATCTTTCCTTCATATATAATATTGTCCATAAAGACAATACCCCCACCCTTGTCCGGTTTCATTATTCTCAGGTCTTTGTTGTTTTTCAACTCATACAGAGTTTCATTTTCTTGCTTAGAAAGGTTGAATTCAATCACCTTTTCTTCATACAGTTGTCTAATTTCATTTTCTAACATGTTCTCAAAATTTTTTACTTGCGGATGCAAGGGTGGGTTGTATGTACTTCTACGGACCAGAACTGAGTCTTGAGGAGGTAAATTACTCTTATTATTTGAGTTCATAGGGGCAAATAAAATACCAAAATTAATTTTCCTAAGAAAAAGCTTAACATCTATAATGGTACTAACCAATTCACCCTTTATAGTTGGAATAAATTTAAAGCCTTTACTCAACAAATGGAAATGTATTTCAGTAGGAATAATACTACTAAAGTTGTAAATGGTAAAATTTCCAAGAGTATGTGTAGTACCATCAACTTGAATAGCATTATGATGTTGTTCATTGATAGGGGTTGGGTGTATTACTTCTAATACCTCCCCCTCCCCCTTCTCCCCCCCTTTTTTGAAAATTTTGATGTCCATCCTGTTTATAATAGGAGTTATGAGTCTCTCCTTAAAGGGGGAAATTCATTGTCATAATCCGAATATACCCTTCCTTTGCCGTCATTTTCCTGATGTACAAAGGGTGGGTCACCATGATGCTGATAAATATCATTTCTCTTAAAGGGCGGCTTAGGATAGTGGGTATTGTTTTTGTATTCGTGTAAATCCCTCTTTAACTTACTTATTTTCCTTTCAATTATTTCACTGCATTTCCACTCAATATCATCCTTGATTTTATAATACTTGTCTCTTTCCTCTCTAATTTGAAAAATAAGGTCATCCTTAACACATAAATCTAATGTTTCTATCTCATCTTGCAATGAATCTTGCACTCTATTATTCTCCTGAATAATTAATTTTAAAATTTCAAGACCACTTTGATTGAAAACTTTCAACAGTTCTTGGTGAAAAAGCGATCCCCCTATAACATTGTTGGGATACTTAAATATTCTAAGACCCTTAGGAACCACTTTTCTGTTGATGCACTCTGTTAAGTATTCATTTTCTACAGTTAAAGTCTTAAATTTCATCATGAGTTTATACAATTTATCTAATTTGTTGTAATAACTAATGCCATCAGCAGATGTCTGCTTTTGTCCGTTTTTGAATTGGATGTTAAAAGGTTTTTTTAACCAGTCATTAATGCAATTGCTTTTCCAAGAAGTGTGGAAAGAATCATTAACAGTACCTTTGCTACTATGGCTTCTTGTAGGGTTATCCGGAGTATTGCCTGCATCAACCAGCAAGGAGGATGATCTATTACCAGTGTCAGTTTGCGCCAAAACCCTTGGCGTCTGAACCAGATTAAAAGTCTCACCATTCGGTTCTTCTCCTGCAAGGTCGCGATGTACAGTTCCACTGTTGCGACGTTTTCTTTTTGATTTAGCTCCCATTGACCATTCGGTCCGTTCCAACACACTAGTACCCTCTTCTCCTTGCTTCCGGTAAAGCGACTGGCAAAGCGGCGTCAAAAGGTCAATCAACTGAGTCAGTTGACCTATAAGTCTCCGTGATTCCCCCATCTCTTCTTTAGGTGTTCCGCCTTCCATCCGGAAAGCACAACAAGACTAATAAAACAAAGATAAACGAAATAGACCAAGTAAATCCACAGCAACCAAATCGAAGGCACGAAACACCAGCAAAGGTTCCACAGTTTATTGACACAAAGTAGGACAAAACGTAATCCAAGTAAAAAGATTAACGCTCTTAGCAAAAAAAATTGCGTTTTCGTCTTTCCTCACAATGACTTCATCAGATAAGGTCAATATAAATTAATTAAGATATTAAGTAGTAAAAACTTTTAAAAATTGCCCAATCCATCACAGTGCATCTTAAAGTAACCAATCAATAGTTAATTCATTCTCATGAATATTAAAATACAACAATCACATTTTAAAAAACAGCTTTATACTTAAACTTCTCTAATAAATTAATATATTAAAAATAAATTTATTATATGCATAGTTAATAAATAAGAATAGTTTTATAAAATCCGTAGAAAGCAAGATAAAAAATTACAAAATTCATATAAAAACAACACTCATGTTTAGAAGACATTATTTAAATTTAAATTTAAAGCAGTGTCTAATGAAAGTAAATACCACCATCTATTGGCCATTCTGTAAATTGCAAGCTTAGGAAAATATTTCTTTTGTGTTTTAAATATCTGCAGCTTTTAATTTAAGTACTGGAACTATGGATACACTTTCATTTAAACCAGGTTTCTTAGTTGCATTAAGATATATTTGCCACCATAGTTCTCTGTAGGCCAATCTTTCTTCCCATAAGCCTCCCCTTAAGTCCTTTTTCACCTGTTCAATGACAAAAAAATCAAAAATTGCCTCTTTACACTCTTTTGTATGTCTGTATAAGGCGTTAGTATCTTTCGCCTTAGAGATTTCATAATAATGTTCGTATATTCTTCTCCTCAAGACTCGTTCTGTTTTTCCTATATAGAAGGAATTACATTTTTTACAAATGCTTATATAAACTACACCCTTAGTCTCACAATTATGAAAATTATTACTTCTTATAATTTTGTTATTCCTACTGGGGATAATTATTTCAGCAACATTTGACATGTAGTCACATTGATTGCAATGGCCACACTTATAACTACCTTTCCTTTTTTGGCCATCCATTCCTTCGTTTATAGTATTCCATCTAGTTTGAGATTCTAATATGTTCTTTATAGTCCTAGCATTTCTATATACAATCTTTGGACTCAAATTACTCATACCATTTATATCTGATAGGGCTAGGAATCTAGTCCATTCATTTCTAAATATTTCACTAACCCTCATATTAGATACATTATATTCCATAATTAGAGCCTGTTCATATCTTAACTCATTATTAGTGTTAATATTCTTGTTTTCTATATTATTATTAATAATTTTTTGTCCCTTTATTGGCTGAAATTTAAATTCCCTCCCCAATTCCACCTCAGTTCTTAATTTAATTATTAATTCCTTTGGATAACCCCTTTCTTCAAACATTTTGCTTAATAAATTGCATTCTGTAAAAAAATCCTCACCAGCGCTGGTCATCCTACTACCCCTCACAAACTGCCCTTTAACAATGTTCTTCTTACAATGTGAGGGGTGTGCGCTAGTGAAGTGAAGAAAGGAGTTACAGAAAGTTTTTTTCCTATAAATCTTGGTTTCAAAGTCACATCCTTTCTTATATATTTCTACATCTAAGTATTGCAGTTTTTCTCTTGAAAGGGAATAGGTAAATTTTAAGAAATTGGTGGAATTGTTTATATAATCAAAAAATTCACTGAATCTTTCGATTCCTGCTGTCCAGAAAATAACTATGTTGTCTAAGAAACGACGATACAAAGTCCAACAGTCTTTGTAAATAGAATTGATTATATAATCTTCCTCCAATTTTGTTAGGACAATATCAGCATATATGGGCCCACAAGCTGCGCCCATTGCTGTACCCTGAATTTGTTGGTAATATTCACCTTGGAAGGTAAAAAAATTGTATCTCATTACCATGTCAACTAACCCAGTAATTATACTTTTTTCAGCCTGTGTTAACTTAATATTTCTATAAACCATTTCTTCAAACATCATAAGACCTTCATTATGTGGAATACATGTAAATAAGTCCACGACATCAATGGTAATGAATAATAAATCATCATTGTATAATTCCGGACCAATACATCTTAAGAAATCCCATGAATCTTTCAATGTGTATGTATTCTCAATACTTATGTGTTTTACCTTGTTGTCCACATATTTTGCCATCGGAAGCGTTTTAGACCCTCCTGCTGAGACAATAGGTCTCAAAGGAGGGTCTTCCAAATTCTTGTGGACCTTAGGTATTCCAAATATTGTTGGTATTCTTGGTTTTGCCACATATAAGTATTCAAAAGTTTTTCTGTCCATTGATCCTTCGTATAAATAACTATTTAGTAAGTTATTAATTTTATAATAAGCTAAATTAATTTCATTTAGTGAGACTGGGGTGTATTTGAAAACATGGCACCTGAAATATAAATAATATCTAGGATGCAATAAGGAAACCAACTTATTAAATGAAAAGTAATTATAGTTCAATCAAAATTATTCATATATATATATATATATATATATATATATATATATATATATATATATATATATATATGCTAGGATTTAGTATGGTGTTTGAGTATCCTTACAGTTTTAGTATGGTGTTTGAGTATCCTTACAGTTATTACCATTAGTCATAAGCATTTCCTGTAAATGTATAAGGGTATACTAAACACTTGCTAACTGCATAGGAAAGTTATTTATAAAGATCTATTTATAAAAAAAAAACTCCAGTATATTCACTAGAAATAGTGGCTATAATTAACTCTTTACAAGAAAAAAATAACATTTCTGTATATATTTGGTCACAAAATATAGTCACAATTATAAAAGGGAACCATGAATATGTTTGCAGACAGTGTAGCTCATAATTCTTGTAAAAGAAGCCTACTATGCTATATTAACCAATCAGAGACTTGACATTCACAATTAGGCTTGCATATACACATTAGATGCAATGTAATCTGATCTGCATGCATAGATTGCATGATGTCACTAGCTAAGTAAGAAAGCTTCACTTCTTAAATTTCAAACTGACATTTTCCCGCCCAGCACACTACACAGTACAGTTTCCTGACCTCACTTTAACTGTATCACAAAGTCTGCTTATTTACAGTAACAAATGCAAAGTTTAACTGTCAGATACTTCCAAACAGTAAAATAACATTCAATGCCAATGAGGGAGAAAACAGAACTTTAACATTAAACTCTACAGGAAACATAACTTGTAACCATTTAAACACCTTGTGCCATAAAACATACAAGCATATAAATGTCAGAAAGACCCAATTTATGTCAAAAGCCAGTAAACAGCTTTATGTTCACACAGGTACCAATATATATTCAGAAACAATCAGAAGTTATAAATATTAAAACAAACTAGTTAATATATACTAAATCATAGATATGCCCTGTTATCCCATGTATCCAAAACAGTTTTGATAAATTAATCTAAGCAGTGACTATGCCTGTGTAATAACACAGAAGAGCATTTAGCAGGGCAAAGGGCTACATATTATTTGAAATAAAGCATGTCATCTTAAGGTCATAAAAGCAAAGATATCTTAGTGTTCAGTTATATCACTCAATAAACCAGTAATATTATACTAATATACTAAAAGCATAAACAGTTATTTAATTTGTATATGAACAAAAAAAGTATAGAAATGAAAAAGCAAAAAGAAAAACAAAAGCAATAAGAAAAATATTGTCATGACATACCTTATTTGAAGTTTTAGCAAGTATAAAATATTTCAGATGTCATGTTTTCAGTTATTATAAAGTCATGTCTTTTAAGCCACGGTGGTGCAGCGGTAGCATTGTCGCCTCACAGCAAGAGGTTCTCCCGTTCGATTCTCGGCTGGAGTGCCTTCGGTGTGGAGTCTGTATGTCCTCTCCACGGTCGAATAGCGTTCGAAAGACGTGTGAAGGTTGGGTGTCAGGCTGGCAACTCTGCACCATAAAAATCTACTGCCAATCATTAGTGGACCTTAGTTCCGCTGTGGCAACCCCTAACCATAAAATCCGAAAAGACAAACAACATAAAGTCATGTCTTTTAGTATATTAGCACTTTATGACAGGGAAAGGGCTCAGTAATATCTATGACTTGTGATAACACAACAAAGTTATGAGTTTCAGTATTACTCTATTACTATGGTAGATATTTACAGCTATGTCTATCTTAATTTTGTTTTTGAGTCATTCACTTTTAAGACCTGTTATCCATAGTAAGTTTTATATAAATAATGTTTTTTACTAATTTTTGTCATTTTAACTGATGCCAGTTAATTATTATTGATTTTTCTCAGTTATTTAAACATCTGCTATTCCAAAAGTTTAGGAGTTAATTAAGAACAAATATGTCTTATGGAATATTTCTAAAAATCTGTTAATATCTTTTGGGAATGACACACACTCACTATGTGCTAATACCCAATTCTCATGAAGTTTTTATTTAGTGGGAGTTTGTCATGATAAGATTTATTCAGAGGGCAAGTAAATAAAGACTTTCAGCTTCTCCCGGTTAGGGGTCGCCACAGCTGAACTCCAGTCCGCTCATGATTGGCAGTAGATTTTTTTTTTATGGTGCCGAGTTGCCAGCCCAACACCCAACCTTCAGAGAAGGCATGCCCATTCATGCTTGCACCTACCTGCATGTCTTTAACGTCACTCTACCACAGTGAGGACATGCAGACTCCACACAGAAGGAACTCCAGCCGAGAATCGAATGGGAGAACCTCTTGCTGTGAGGCGACAATGCTAACTGCTGCACCACCACGGCTTCTACCAGAGGGCAAGTAAATACAAATGCTAAATGATTCTTTACAAATGCTAAATGATTCTTTGATTTGTTCTGCCATTATGAAGTTTTTATTAGAACTAATACAGGTGACATGCTTAGGTGTTTTGGGTATTCATTTAGATTGTTAATAAAGCTAATGTTTCCTTAGTCTATTAAGCACTAAATTCTGATTATATATATATATATATATATATATATATATATATATATATATATATATATATATATATATCCTAATATGTCTCTTGCATCCTTAGTGAATGATTACTGTATAAATGTTTAATGTTTCTAATAATAGTGTATGTAACTCATCTCTAAAACCTAACTGGAATTAATATCTGATTAGTTGTTTTTCACTACTGTTTTTCTCTTAATTTATAATATATGTTCCATTTTTTACTTTGTTTTCGTGGTTTCAAACCAACAAAGGTTAATGGTTGGGATAGGTAGTCTAGCAGATTTAGTTTTGTTTGCTAGACTAGGAATGTATCTCATTCCATGTATAGGGTGTATTCAAGTTTATATCAGAGTGAAATATGCTATTTTTTTTGTTATTTAACTGTTTTTCTAGTTTTGAAATACCTGACACACTTGTTCTACTTTTATCTTTCATGGGTAAAGTTATCTGGATTGAGATAAATAGAAATACGACAATTGATATTCTATTGTCTGTTGAGGAAGAGTATTATGTATACAGGATTCAATTAATACAAATTCCTTTATTATTTGTTATCTTTAAAGAATTCTGATATGGATTTAACTTTGATATCCTTAAATACTAATGGCTTAAATAACCCATATAAGACAGCCAACCTAGTAAGGTATCTTAAACTAAACAAGGCTCAAGTAGTTTTTCTCCAAGAGACACACTTTAAAATAAATGACACATTTATGTGGGACCGTAAGGAATACGCAATAACTGCTCAATCTTCTTATAAAAATAAGACCAGAGGAGTAACAATTCTATGGAAAAAGACTTTCTTAAATCCCCAAATCATTTACAAACATGTGGATAATGATGGACTCATGGCCTTAGTTATACTTAAGTTTAATAATAGAATTTGGGCCCTGGTTAGTTTATACTGGTTCCCAGGTATGGGAATTGGACTAGCTAAGAAACATTTAGACTTTATTACAACTACTTCTAAAGGTAATATTATACTAGGAGGTGATTTCAATTGTATCACAGATATTATAGAAACTACCAATAGAAAATCTCCTAGACTATTGTGCTCAGCCAAACAATTAAAAAAATGGACAGAAATGTTTAAATTAAAAGATACCTTTAATGCTTTGGGACCACATTCTTTACTATTCTCACACCAGGATTATAGACATGGTACCCAAACTAGAACAGATAAAATACATATCTCACTAGATCTTTATTCTAAAATCTTGAATTTTTCAATACAACCTTGTCCCTTTTCAGATCATAATTCCCTGTTGTTAACAATACACTTGGAATTCAATCAATTAGTTATTACTTCAAGGATTCCTTCCTATATCACAAAAATTAAAGACTTTAAATCTTGGATAATTTCTGAACTTCAGCTTTTCTTAGAGATTAATTATAAACCTGAAATAAACACAATTATGCTTTGGGATTCTCATAAGGCCTATCTATATGGTAAAACCATTAGCTAGTACAAAAATAAAATTAAAGAATGGGACTCAGAGTTACAGCAACTCCAAAATCAAATATTATCTCTTAAATCTAATAAAAACTTAATTGCTACAGATATTAAGAGGAAAATAGAAGAAGCAAATAAGAAATGCAATGAAATATTATCCCATAAAACTAATTTAATTGTGGAAAAACTGAAATTAAATTCTTATGCTACCTATCCTAAGCATATTTATAACCTATCTATAAAAGTTAAGATACAATCAAAAATTAATAACATTGATAGTATCTTTCATGAAGGGAAAAGGAAAAAAGTCTCAGACATAGAAAACATTCTGGAGGCTTTTAATTATCATTATGCAGAGCATCATAAAGATAAAATAATTACAAATTAATGTGAGACGTTAGAGAATATAGTTCCCAACATAACAAGAATTCCTGAGGAACTTAAGTTAAATCTACAAAAATCTATTTCTCAAAAGGAAATTATAGATGGGATTAAAGGAAGTAAGTCTAATAAAGCACCTGGAATAGATGGCTTAATTATTGAAATTTATAGATTGTTCCCTTCTTCTATAATCTCGCTCCTACATAAAACCTTTCTTGAAGTTCAAAGCTTAGCAAATATTCCTCCTTCTTGGAGATATTCTATAATTTCCCCTATATTAAGAGAATAAGGACCCTAATCATTGCAACTCATATAGACCCATTTCTTTGTTGAATAATGATTATAAACTATTTATGTCAATTATGGCAAATAGATTAAAAATACCCATATCTAAAACAATTAATGAAGACCAAACTGGTTTCATACATAACAGGCATACACAGAATAATATTAAAAGAGCATTAACTCTGATAGATTACCTCAATAGAGGAAACCATGAAGCATTGATAATAGGTCTAGATATTCAAAAGGACTTTGACTCCTTAAATTGGGGTTATTTATTTAAAGTCTTACAGTTATTTGATTTCTCCCCCTTTTTATAACAATGATAAAGAAAATCTATGAAAATAATCTAGCATATGTTGTATTAGATCCCTTTATTTCCAAAGCAATCCAAATCACTAGAGGTACTAGACACGGATGTCCCATGTCCCCTATCCTATTTGCTCTGGCCATAGAAATACTTGCCATTTTAATACATAATAACCCAAAGATAAGAGGTATAAATATATATGACCTATATATTTCTAAAATAATGATGCTTGCTGATGATGTCTTACTTACCTTACCCAACTCTAAGGAAGTGTTAGGTGAAGTGGATATAGTAACAACAAATTTCAAAAAAATCTCAGGACTCTCCTTCAACAAATCTAAATCAAAATATTTATTATTAAATAAAAAAAGAACATACAGGTTCCAGTTAATCATATTATTTGAAACCAAGTTTCAACTCCAGACTATTTAGGAATAGTCCTAGGTAAGAATATAAAGGAAACCTTACAGCTTAACTATACTAAAGCCATGGACTTAATCAAGACATTAAGAAGCAAATGAAATAATCTGTTTATAACATTTGATGATAGGTTACAACTGATAAAAATTGTTTTGTTACCTAAAATATTTTATATAGCACAAGCCCTTATACTTCCACCAGGAAAGAAAATCATTAAAGAAATCACTTCAACTCTGATAAAATTCCTGTGGTACCCCAAAAGAAATAGAGTGGCATATTCTGATCATATCAGAAAATGGGAACAATGGGGGTTAAAATTCCCAGAGACTGAAACCTATATAATATATAATTAAAATAGTGATGAATTGGATAAATCCTAGATACTCTTCCAATTGGAAACAGTTACACTCCATTATACTAATGAACGAAAATTGTTTATCAAAGAATGTTTTGGTAACTGACAAAGATAACAAGATATGGCACTATTTAAGTTTAGATTTACAGGATAGTACAACAAAATAAACTAAACTAACACTAATAAACAGTATTTTTGATGTGTTTAGAAAATTCATTAACACAAATTTAGATATAAAACTGTGGCATAGATGTTTAATACCATTTACTATTACAAGGGATTTCCCTGATAAAACACATAGAGAGATTTTTGATTTATGGGAAAATAATAATCTGTTTTGTTGGTTACAATGTGTTGAAAACCAACAAGCTTTGAAAACACAAAGTATATTTTCAACCTATAGCCTCTCCACTAATGACTGATTGGTTCTTCAGAATGTCACAGCATACACTAATGATCTGTGTAGAATAATACATTACTCATCCTTCAAAATCGTACCAAAAATAATAAACTGGATTTTTGGAATTCTGTATAATAATATCAATGTTAAGAATGAATTATCATATCTATATAGCACTTTAATTGTCTATAAGACATCTCCCAAAGATTCTTACTGGCAATACATAACTAAAGGGTTTCAAGTATCATTACCAATGGAAGATAAAACAAACATTTTATTTTCAGTTTAACTTCTTACTCACAATTCTGGAGGATTTTTCAATGGAAATTTCTACACAGATCCTTTTTGACACCTGAGAAGCTCTCAAAAATGAACCCTTCAAACAGCAAGTTATGTTGGAGATGTCATCTGTCCACTAATGCTGACTGGTCTCATATTTTTTATGACTGTACTAATATTAAACCATATTGGAATGAGATTAACAAATTTCTTCAAGCTATCCATACTGATATATTTGTTTTGACAATGTCTTTAATTTTATTGAATGTTGTTAATAGTAATAATATGAAGAAAGATGACCTGTATTTGTTGTGGACAATGCTAGCAATAGCCTCACTGAAGAAATGCATACTAATGGAGAAAAGAACTAAAGAGTTAAGACCTTTTCCTAAGCCATTGGTTAATAGTCCATGGAGGAAAGTTTTGAATTTGATTGATACCCTACACATGGAACCAATTTCTTCCTAACTATCATAGTTTACATATTAACTTATTATTTAACTACAAATGTTTTTATCTAAATCCTTTTTGTCAGGCTGAATGTTAATACTGTAAATAGTTATTGAATGCTATGAATGTATTAAATTATTGTGTTATTTCATCAAAATAAAAATTATTTGAGTAAAAAAAAAAGTTCCTTCTTTCATAACTATTTGTTGCTTAATTGGTAGTTTAAAGTCCTTATAGCACAGCCTTCTTTTTAAATTTCTAATATTTCTATAAGAAAAATAAGGTTTATCATTCAAAATAGTCAGCAACTCAGGTAATGCTAATAGAATAGTCCAGTTCTTTTTGTATAATTCTTTTATGGTTAAAAGTCCTCACATTAAAAGTAGTTACATATCTAATTTTGCTAGAGCCACTTCTCCTGCCCCCATCAAGAATATAGGTTTCAGGGAAGTTCCCCAATCCATCATTATCCCTTCACAAACTCTAAGAATTTCTGCCCGATTATATCCACTATTTATAGCTCATTAGCCATGTCATCTAACTGCTGGTTGGACCTCATGTCATCCATATTCAGTTTACTAACCCTGCTCAACTGGGTTTTCATTATTCCTGAGAACACATGGGGTGCATGCATACTTTGCCTATGCACATAGCGACAAGCGTGTACTTCCTTTTTATGAATACTAGTTTCAATTCTTTATGATTTTTTCCAGACATATATCCAAAAATACTATGTCATTCTCAGAGTGTGTCATCTTAAATTCAAGGGTTGTTTTTTTTAAAAAAAATAAATATTTAAATTTTATTCAAAAAATTTAAAAAAAATTTTAAAAAATTTTATTTTATTATTAAAAAATATATTTTTACTTTGAATTTTTTTTTTAACATGCCAAATTTTTTTAAAAAAAATTTTTTTAAAATTCAAAATTTTTTTTTAAAAAAAGTATTTCTTGAATTCTGATTTAAAAATTTAAAAGGGACAATTTAAAATTAAAAAAAATTTTTAATTTTTAAAATATTTTTTTTTTAAAATAAAATTCAACAATTGGCCAAAATTAAAAAGAAAAAAAAATTTTTTTTAAAAAATGGGGGGGGGGGGTTTTTTTTTGGGTAATAAAACAAATTTAAAGTAAAAAAATTAATTTTGGTTTTTCCTCATATATTTTAAACAATTAAAAAGGAAAAGTAATTTTTTTAAAAATACATTTATTAAAAATAATGGGGCCATTATATAATTATAATAAGGGGTTATATTGTTTAATGGGTTTAATATCCCCAAATTTTTTGGCTTCATATCATTATACCTTAGATTATAATACTTTTTTTTAACATCCCAAATAGTTCCAAATTTTTTTAAAACATTAGGGAATTGTCAAACTGGATTATGAGGAAAATTTTCCATTTTTACAAATTTTCTATTTGAATTTTTTTAAAAAACAAATTCAAACACTTGTCAAAAAAAATTTTTAACACATCCCACACACATCAGACGCTTGGAAAAATTTAATCACTTTTTGTGAAATATGGCACTGCAAAAAATCATGTTTAAAAAAAAATCTATTTTTTGCTGTTTTTTGGCTTTTTGAATGCAATGGCTGTGCTTTTTACTATTTAGAAACCGTTCCGCTTGCCCCCCTTTTAATTCCACTGGAACCAAATTTACAAAAATTCTTTTAACAAATTTTGTTACTTTTGTGACCCCCCTTTTTCTTCCCCCAAACATATTAACACTTTCTTCACCGGGTCCATATTAAAAGATGCTGTGCAGAAGGGGGACAATGTCTCTTCCGTTGTAAGGGGCTGTTGTAAAATTGGGCCCCTAATTTTCTTTTCTGGTTTCCCCAAAGGGAATTCCAATTTGGGTTGCTTTAAAAGGGGGTTCCTGAAAGCTTTTCTTTTAAAGTTTTTTTGTTGGAGGGTTTTTTTTGGGATTGTTTCTAAAAAAAAAAAAATGGTTCATTAGGGCCCACTTTCATAAAGGGGTTGAGTTGAAAATTTTGGGGTGTGGGCAAAAGGGTTTTTGTTTTTTAGCCTTAAAAAAAACCCAGAACCCAGAAAAATTAAACCCGTACAAAAGCATGATAAAAAAGGTCACCCAAAAAAGGAGAAAATGGGGGAACGATGCCCAAAAATTTGGAATTTATTGGAAACATAAAATTTTTTGAAAGGAAGGGGGGAAAAGGAAATGTCTCAATGCAGTCAAGTTGTGCAAAACATAGTTTTCCAGAAAAGAACAGATGCTGGATGAAAAAAATATGGCCGGAAGCTTTTTTGGAACTTGCGTGTCACGGTGGGAAAAAAAGAATGTTTTGTTTGGGGATTTTAAGGGAAAATTGCGATTTATAAAATGCGCATAAATCTGGCAAATGAAATCGTGCCCAAATTTTCAAGGGAAAACTGAAACCCGGGAACAAAACTGTTTTAAACATGGATTAAAACAAGTTAAATATTCGGCAGCAAAAAATGATGATAAGTTTCCACAAAACACGGTGATAAAAATAAAAAAACAAATGCGGGGGTGTTGAAAAAAAAAAAAATTAAACAAAAAACAAAAAAAAGAGGGAAAGAATACTCGAAAAAAATGTTAAAAAAAATGGAAAAAACAGGGGATCATTTACAGTATTTCAAATAATAAAAAAAGAACGCCAACGAAAAAAAAGGGATAAAAATAAAAGTAAAGGAAAAACAAAAAAAGCAGATGAAAAAAATGAGCTAAACATCCAATTGAATGAAAACCCCCAAAAAAAAATAAAAATTTTTTAAATGTTCTATGAAATGTCATAAAAATGCTGTGGTGAAAAGTGAAAGAAAAAGTTTCAAAAGTCAGGTAAAATCAAAAAACCCCAAAAAATTTTAAAAAAAATTAAAAAATTTTTTAAAACCCGCCCCGTGCGTTGAAGTTTGGCAAAAGATTCATTTCATTGATTTAGCCTGGTAAAAATTTTAAACACCCCGAAGGATGCCAACCGGTCAGGAAAGTACCCCCAAAGGAAACCCGCAAAATATTAAAGTTAAACCAATTTTAAAAAGTAATTATCTTAATGAAAAGGTGCCCAAAAGATTTTTTTGAAAAACCCCTGGGTTCAAAAAAAAATAACAAAAAATCTTTGGCCAAAAAACATTTTTTTTAAATAAAGTCAATGGAAAATTTTAAAAACAGGAAAATCAAATATGGCAGGAAGCAAAAAAATTTGGCTGCCCACATTATGGTTTCAAAATGAAAAAAACCCTTAAATTACAAAAAGGTGACCCTATACTAAAACCACGCCTAAACCAGGAAAAAGGCAAAAAAAGGGAAAAAATTCAAAGGGGGAACCGGGGGATTTTTTTCCCCCTTTTTTTTGCCCAACCCAAAATGCACAACAAAAGGTCAGGCACTTTGGGTCCCAGCAACAAAGTGAAAGGTTTCCCCCCCCATCACAAAACCCCCCCCACTGGCCCCCCCCCCCTCCACCCCCAATTTGTTCCCCAACCCACTCCCTTTTATATTCCCCTTTTATTACCCCCTTTTTTTGTCCTCCTCCTATTTCTAACTTCCAAAAAGCTTGTTTTATCTGTACATAAATGTTTTACTTACATGGTTTTAAATCTGAAATGCCTGTACTTTTAATATGTTTATACTACATGAATCTCAATTTTGTAAATCATTACCTAAGATTAGAAATGTTATGTCTTTTTTTAACAAATTGTATATTATCTCTGTATTTTTCACTGTTCTACTACTTTATTTACTTTTGTATAACTATTGTAAAATTGTCTATATCCTGTGGAGCTTTTCTCCCCAGTTCTCCACTGAAAATGTGCTTTTCCAGGCCCAGTGGACTATCCCGGTCATCAAACTGCAATAAATAAATAAATAAATCAGATGAGAAACTAAAAGTACAACTGTAAGTAGTCAAAACTTTCTCAGATGATATAAGAATGTCATTTCATCTTGATAAACGTGCAAAAGCAACCTTTAAAGTAGGAAATTTGCACAAAGAAAACATCAGTCTGGGACAGGAATGTGATATTAAAGAACTTGAGCAGGATGGAGTGTATAAATATTTGGGAACTGATGAAGGATCTACAATAAAACATGAACTAATGCAAATAAAATTTAGTAAGGAATATTTTAGAAGGCTAAAATTGATACTGAAATCAGCCCTGATATCTATGAACAAATTCTAAGTTATTAACCATTTGGCCCTTCCTGTCCAAACTTAGTTTTGGGGTGACTGACTGACCTGAAAAGGTATTGGATCAGTTGGGCAGGAAAATAAGAAAAATGTTTCATGCTTGTCAAATGATTTATAAAAATCATTGTATATCAGGATAATATATTCCCAATCCTGAAGAAGGTATAGGTCTCCTCAAAATTAATTACATGTATAGATATTCAGTCGTAGGACTGCATACATATCTGCTGACCTCATAAGATCCAAACATAGTTAACGTTTTATAAAAATGGAGAGAACAAGTCTAAGATGACTTCCCTGCTTACTTTAGCCGAAGCATATTGTCAAGTATGAATGGAAATCAAATGAGAAGTAGATAAAAATCAGACAGCAACTGAATGTGCCAAAAAACGAAAGAAAGAATATAAGATGAAGGATCAGATGAGAAGGCAAGAAATGTGGAAAATGCATAATTATAGTTGCAAGTACAGAAAACTCTTGGATCAACCATATGTCAATTAGGATCTAACGCAAGGTGAATTTAAACCAAAAGCTGAAAGGTTAATATTGGTGGCCCAGGATAATGGACTACATTCACGTTGGTTTACAAAGTCCATTGAACATGTGGGAGAAATAGACAAATGCAGGTTTTATAAAACAGAATTGGAAACATTCACACATGTTGTTGCAAGCGGGTGTGATGCACTAATCACAGAAGGCCAGTATATTAAAAGGCATAAAAATGTGGCAAGACTGTTGTATTGGGAATTGTGCAGATATTATAATATTGAAGTAGCTGATAAGCATTGGAAACATGAGCCACAAAGCATTATAGAAAATTATGAAGTTCATATCACATGTTATCACCCATTACCAACAGTTAAAAAAAATAGATGCAATAAAATCAGATATAGTAGTCCAGGAAAGAAGACAAGAATAGCATTGATCATTTTAATTGCTACACCCAGTGATTGCAGTGTCTTATAATCAGAGAGACACAAATTCACAAAATGCCAGTATTTGCAATCAAAAACGAGTGCAATGTGGAAGAAGGACACCCAGCCAGTTCCAATGGTAGCAGGAACAATGGGTCTCATAAAAAAGAATTTACAGTCACATTTAGATATGTTACTAATTCATATAACTCTGTTTGAATTGCAGAAATAGTCAGTTCTGGGCATATTGCAGGTGCTGCAAAGAGCATTTTTGCCTAACATCAAAGACTGAAACAATACTAATTTCTTGAACTTTAATCATACTTTGACTTAGGAATGAGGTCCATTCTGTAATGGTATCAGAAATCCAAAAGACTTGGAAAAATGAAATAGAATTGCATATTAAATCATATAGTTTCACCCCGGGATTCACAAATGGCCAGTTTCCTTGCAGGAACAGTGTAGGAGCTCCTGCATGGAAAATGGCCACCGAGCGATCTAAGAAAGTGCTGTTTTCACGTGCACAAGTGTCCCTACACTATTCCTGCATGGAAAGTGATGCGGGATGCAAATCACCTCATTTTTTGGTAAAAACCATGCAAATGACGTGATTTTACAATCCACGAAGCTGGCCGGACTCCATGCAGGAACAGTGTCAGAGCAGAAATGTATTCAGTTAGTAACTGAATGCATTTCTGCACCTGAGCAAACGGAGGCAGGACAGCTCATGGAAAGCATGTATTACAGTCAGACACACATGCCAATGGCCAAATATAAGGCCATTGGCATTAATAAATCTTTAGTTTTTTTTTTAAATTAAACTTTTTTGGCCAATCATGGCCATTTAAGCTTAGGGCAGCGGCGCACAAATGGGATTGTGCCAAAAATAAAAAAAAATGAGAAAAGTCAATTTTAAGATAATTCTGCATTTTGCCATTATAGTCAATGGCATGCAGAATGTAAACAATACCAGGGAGCACTGGTTGTCAAGGGGAAAGGGTCCGTCTAAGTTGGGGTATGCAAATTAGGCGAGTTATACTGAATCACAGATTTCCTCAAAGTGTCAGCTTGTATCTAACCGTGTTGGCGCAGCAATACAACAGTGCAAGTATAAGAGCTGAATGACTTCATAAGGGGGTGAGTCATGCTTGCTGTAAGCTCATTGGAGCTCTGTGGCCCATGTTTGCTCTTAGCTAAGCACAGCTAAGGAAAGGGGTATGTCTGAGACTGTATTGTCTTATACCATGAAAAGCAAAGTGTGTTCACATCCAGGGAGGCCCATTTCTGCTTACAATTGCTTACATTAGCTAAACGGGTGTGCACAGCATGCAGCGGGCCTAAAAAAAAAAAACACATGAAATAGCAAAACTGTTTACTTTTGAGCACCAGGTATGCATGACATGCCTTGGGGCTTAAACAAGGAGAAATTGGGAAGGGGAAACAGCAGTAGGAAGGCAAGCAGGAAGAACTAGCATAGCTGGCTGGAGGAATGTATCAGAATCGGACAATTACACATGCAGCAGCTCAGCACACTAATATAGACTATGCAAACACCCTACAGACTGGTTTTCCCCAGAAACTCTACACCACCGGTGTACACAGACAGGGGACTTTTAACTGGCAAAAATAACTAAATATGTTAGAGGCTGCTGCTGTATAGCTCAATATGTGCTAGACACTGAGGCTGTTGAGGAGGAGAATATTGACAACTGACCCACAGTGAGGAGGAGGAGAAGAGTGTACAGACCCAGGGTAACCTGCCATGGCCTACATGAGCTGGAGATAGCAGAGCTCTATAGGGTGGACAGGGACATTCTACAGCAAATGATTGGGCTGTACCGACCATGCCTTACACAAAGAACTAAGAGAGGGAAACCCATCCCAGTGGATACCAAGATATGTCTAGGCTTAGGAATACTAGCCACAGGTACCTTCCAAAGACCAGCTGGGGATATCATAGGGTTTCTCAGGCATCAGCATCCAGAGTACTCCACCAGTTCCTGGATGCCATGACACAACATGCCAATGCGCGAATATATTCCCCTACCACCCATGAGGGGCTGACCACACGTATGCGTCTCTTCCACCATATAGCAGAATACCCTGAGATAGCTGGTGCTATAGACTGCATGCACATCTACATCAAATCACCACCCAGTGAGCAGGGCAGGGTCTACATAAACTGCAAGGGCTTCCCCTCCATCAACTGCCAGGTCATGTGCGATACCCAGGGCATTATCATGAATGTGTGTGCTGGCAGCCCTGGAAGCTATCAAGACTCCCAGATCTGGCATTGCTCACTGCTCTATCAGGTGTTTGCCAGGGGGGGCATTCCATATGGCCATCTAGTGGGGGATGCTGCTATGCACTGGAGCAGTGGCTGATGACACCCATCACAAATGCACTCACAGCCGAACAAGAACATCATAATGAGGCACATGCACAAAAAAGGATCATTGTAGACCATGTGTTTGGGATGCTCAAGTCATGGTTCCACTGCCTTGACATATCCGGTGGAGCCTTGCAGTACTATCCAGCTACATGTACACAAATGTTCATAGGATGTGCCATGTTACAAAATATGATCCTGCCGAAACAGCTGCAGCAGGAACAGCATGGGGCAGGGCCACACAGCCTCCCCACCATTGCCAAGGCCAGCACAGGCACAGAGGGACTCGGAGGAGGAACATCCTGAGCCTTCCCCTGTAGGCAGAAGGAGGCATGCATAGTATGCCCAGGTCTTGGCAAAGAGGCAACACATAGCACACACACTGCCACTGTAGGGACCCAGGGACTGTTACCTCTCTCCAACTTGCACACACAGTAAAAGTGATGCCAAACATGACACTACCTGAGCTTTATGTACAGGGAGTATACTATGTGCATCCAACATAGTCAGCCCTCCAGCACTGTCCCCAATACTGGCCCAGCAACAAGGTAAGCCACTCTTCCTATCAATTACTGAATGGAGTAGTATGTTCTCATACTTGTATGTATGATATGGATACAAGCATGCAAGGGAATTGGGTGGCTGAATGGGATAGCAGCAGACAGCTATATGGGACAGCAGGAAATTCATAACAAATACTGGTGTCAACATACTAAGCAGCACTACACAAGTTGACAACACCCACTGCAGTACATGTGATGGCCCAAAGAACTATGGGTGTCAATAGGTCACACACATGGATGTCAATGAGGGTCACATATCCACCACCAGCCTCACCCAGCAAGACAGGTGTAGATGACCATGATGAAAGACTGGGCTAAGGCCCCCAAACAATGGCAATGGTGAACAACCCCCCCCACCAGACCTACACAGACATACTACAACAGGTCTTTCAGTTGCATTCCAGTTCAGAAGGGTAAGAAGTCTGAAACTGAAATATATGCCATTAAAATCTAACATGTGTACTCTACTGATATTCCTCCTGTCTGCATGATAGGTCACAATACAATATGAAATGGAAGTCAACAGAGTAACCAAAATACCAGTACAATAATTTCAAATATTAAAGTCTGCAGGTGTGTACCCCCCCCACAATCCCATGTAGAAATGTAGTAACATATGGCCTGCAGCACTCTCAAATGGCCTACAGTCCTCTAGCAAAGGCTCATGCCTCACCAATAGTGCCAATGTATGGAATGTCAGGGGGTCCCAAATGACAACCTAACAGTAAACAGAAAACAAATGCAAGGCCATGTTGACAAATGCCAGTAGCATGCCTCCCCATGTCCTACTGCAAGGACTGTGGATCAAGTCATAAATACTACTGGGATAAAGGCCCAACTATATGGATACCTTTGGAATATTGCTTACATAATGTTAGGTGGAGGAGAGAATAACGGGGGGGGGCGGGTGTTAAAGCATGGATGTCATGTCATGGAGTGTGTGAAGTCTGAAACTCCAATGTCCACCCATAATACTTCTGACTGCAAACCCATGAATGAATACCCACAAAACCACTTGTAAACCACAATATGAAAGTAAACTGACCAGATATGAGTCCTGCCTCTGGATAACCTGGGTGTATCTGTATAGCTGAGAGGTATGGCCCCAGCAGAAAATGGCCATTCCGTGAAGCTAAGAAAAGCACAAGGAGGGGAGCCTCAGCCAGCATACTAACAAGGTGCTGCACCATTTACACAGAACCAGCAGTCTATTGTCTGTAGTTACCCCTGCACAATGGCAGGTATGTGTCAGAATGTGTAGTCTATATGCCTCAGAATATTAGTCTCAGCTTCATTCATCTTGTATTTCCTGGTAAATAACTGTGAGCAAAGAATGATAACTGTTAGTAGTTGATGACATGACACATCACAGTGTAAAACAGTACATATGTCAAAATATCTATGCTACAATCAAACATTTCCCACAAGCAGCACAGACAGCAATAGTTACAGTATCCCCTGTACGATAAGCCCATTGTGTCTCCATATTGACAACCTATCTACAGATATCCTGTAGTAACAGTTTGCTAGGTGTAGCTGTAGCAGACAAAACCCTAAACTGGAGTCCAACCCTCCCTGGAATGGATGCACACACTCAGTATAGAAGTTCATACTGGGCATGCTCCTACACTTAGAGAAATGAAGCCCATGTCTCACAACACAGTGGACTACAGATATCGGTTATTCATAGCTGTCTGTGCACACACACCAAACTGTACACCATTGATACTTTACACACACACATTGGATAGGAATACACACACATATCGAAGGCGAACATAATATAATATGCCAAACATATACACACACAGATGTGGGGAAGAGAAAGAGAAACAGCGACAGAGAGAATCCTGTTATGAGGCCTGTCCCAACCACTACACATCCCATTGGCCTATATCACATGATGTGCTAATGTCACTCACTGTAGAAATACCTTTGGTTAGCCATCAGCCCATAGTGTCAGTGGTGCTTGTGATAACTGTGTAACACTACAGTACAAATAGGTATCAATGTAGCAGTTGTAATCTCAGTTCTGTCAAATGTAAAGTTGTGTGTGAGAGTTTGTGTGTGTGTGTGTGTTTGTGTGTGTGTGTGTGTGTGTGTATGTGTGTGTGTGTGTGTGTGTGTGTGTGTGTGTGTGTGTTTTTCTATATGAATGTGGCTGAGGCCATTCATGCTCACTAAATCTCCCATAGCCCTCCTTCAGCACTGCTGCTGATGTCACTCACCTTCAAAGATACTTTTGGACAGCACCCCAGCATATAACCTCTGTGACGCTTGTGATAACTGTCTAATACTATAGTGTTAGTTAGATAGGAGTTTCAATCCTGATCATGGCAACTGTATAAATGTGAGTATTTGTGTGAGAGAGTATGTGTATCCTTGTAGAGACCTGATTTTGTGACATTCACACTTACAACACTTCTCTTACCCCACGTTAGCAATGCTGCTGATGTGACTCACTTTCAAAGATACCTTTGGATATCTCTCCAATGTATAAGCTCCATGGTGCTTGTGATAGCTGTGTAATACTATAGTGTAGAAAACTAGTTAGGTAGGAGTTCCAATCCTGTTCATGGAAACTGTGTAAATGTGAGTGTTCATGTGAGAGAGTGTGTGTATCCTTGTACAGATCTGATTTTGTGGTCATTCACACTAACAACACTTCTCTTACCCCTCCTTTAGCACTGCTGCTGAAATGACTCACCTTCAAAGATACCTTTGGATAGCTATCCAACATATAAGCTCAATGGTGCTTGCAATAACTGCATAATACTATAGTGTAGTAAACTAGTTAGGTAGGAGTCCTGATTCTGGCAACTGTGTAAATGTGAGTGTTCATGTGAGAGAGTGTGTGTATCCTTGTAGAGACCTGATTTTGTGGTTATTCACACTTACAACACTTCCCTTACCCCTCCATTAGCACTGCTGCTGATGTCACTCACCTTCAAAGATGCCTTTGCACAGTTCTCCAACATCTAAGCTCCAAGGCGGGTGCAATAAATGCGGTACACTGTATTGCTAGATAGAAGTTTGAAACTCAGTACTGGAAAGTGTGTGTGTGTGTGTGTGTGTGTGTGTGTGTGTGTGTGTGTGTGTGTGTGTGTGTGTGTGTGTGTGTGTGTGTGTGTGTGTATGTGTGTGTGTTTGTCTTTCATCAGTATCTTGTGTCATGGTATGTGTGACTGTGCAATAACAGGATCCATTGGGAGTGGGTTTTGCTAAATGATTATGCTGAGAACCTAGTATATGTCACAATGTCCACATTACAAGGCTGACAGTTGTCAAACACCATAGATGTTGGTGTAGACAATCCACAGCCCTAAATGTGGAAGTATGGATTAGTGAACAATATAGACAACCCTTCTATTACTCAGAGACCACTCTCCACCCACATATAATACATAAATACACTTAGCTAGGCAACAACCACTATATTGGTAGTTCCCCTGCATATTGCCTCACAGATAGTACCCACAGTGTGATTGCAGTGGACTACATGCCTGTTGACCACAACAGTGCCACTGACATCAGAAAGAACTGTGATGTGTTACATCTCCTGACTGAGTGTGTCTTATCCAGCAAGTAAAAGGACATGGCATTGTGTTCCATCCCCTCAGTAGCCCAATATGTATAGTGGCCCTTTTGCCATGTTCCCCACTGGATGCCTGCAACAACTGTAGAGTCTGCAAATGTACCTCACAAAGGGAATACCATGCTTTATACATATGCCCTCTATGGGCAGATGCCAGTAATCCCACTAAATACCCATATCATACTGTCACTGTAGGTGCAATCACTACCTCAGTTACATAGCCAGGTCTCACCAAATGAGGTCAGGAATGCTACATCAGAAGATACCAATCTGTCCATACAACATGCCCCAGAGACCTCAAACACAATTCCACATGTCAAAGAATATGCATTTGGGATATGTGCACAACTCAGACACTGTCCATGTTATGGAATATAGATCACATACATGGGAAGCAGTGCACAGCACTGGCCACCCATAATAGAAACCTAGATGAGTAGATGGGGAATATCATACCCACCCCTGAGGACCACTCCAGTGACTATACACCTGAGCCACACTGGGAACTATTGCCATGAGGCCTGATGCTAAGGTATTCCCTTGGAATATTGGAATATCCTTGTAGAGCCTTCAGACCCATTCACCTACTACACACAATTAACCTATGGATCTCAGTACTGGCAAATGTGTGTGTGTGTGTGTGTGTGTGTGTGTGTGTGTGTGTGTGTGTGTGTGTGTGTGTGTGTGTGTGTGTGTGTGTGTGTGTGTGTGTGTGTGTGTGTGTGTGTGGGTGTGTGTGTGTGTGAAATAGTAATCCCAGTGTGTGTTTGGTGGCTGTGGTTATTAGCAATCGGTGGTGTGTCCAAACCAGAACATGTACCATTCTCCATTCTACAACAGATGTTGTATATCAACATGTACTTATGTACAACCCTCAGCCCTATAATCTGTGAGGCATATTCAATCTCTGTGTTACAGACTGGGAATTACCGTTCACATACTGTATCCTGTCTATGACATGGTGGATGTGTCACCACACTGCCATACCATGTGGCCTTTCTGCAGGGCCACACATCCTGGTGACACACAGATGCCTAGAACGAAAATGGGATACAGCATGTGAGAACACATTCACTCAGCACTTCACTTGTGGGGGGAGAGAGGGGTAAAGCTGGCACTGAATGTGTTGCCAAGACTGTAGTGAATATCTGTTGTCTCAAGATAGGTATCAGCTTTGTGCAGTAACTTGCAGCACTTGTGTTTAATGCTGTGGAGGTTGTTAATATAACTATCAAAGCTGTTGTGACTGTAATCAGTGTCTGCTGCATCTCTGCTGCCATAAATGCCTGTCGGGGACTCCATGAGGGATCCAAAGTTGTGTTTGAGGCTAATAAGGGAGTTCAACATTCATGGGACACCACCTTTCCCTGCAACAGTGTCCTCCATCTGATGTACACTTTAGTAATGGCAGAGGACCATCACATTGTCTCCCAGTGTTTAGAGAGCAGTGTCTGGGTTCTGTTGGCTCTGGCTAGTACCATGCATTCATGTACCTGTTGTACAGTGTCTATGTGTATGATTTCCCAGTTATGCAAATGCATCCCATTGCCATGTGTGCAGTGAAGACATCAACCTCTTTTTTCATGGCTGCAAAGTCAGCTTTGGACAGTTTTTGCCAGGTGGTTATCTTTGTGGGCGGTGTGGCTGAAATGTTGAGTTCCATGTTGATTACAGCTTGCGTGAATCTGACCATGCAGGGATTGACATCTGGGAATGAGCAACAGTCCCATATTTAAGTAGTCAACACAGGTCAAGGTTGTTGCATCCCCTACCAGGGGTCAGTATGAACTGGTCTAGGGAAATGGAAATGATGAATCCCAGACATGTTGGGCCACTTTACTGGCAACTGGCTACATTCCCCAGGTGATGGAGAGGTAGTTGAAGACTCGTACTATGTCAGTGTTGCATTGGGCCATCAGAGATGGCAGGGTGTTGAGGAATATGCATTGACAGTCTAGGCACATAGATGTGGACCCATAGCAGGCTATGGTCTGGATTGCACTATTACCCCCAAGGCAATTATACCAGAAGTATCTCCAATGCATTATGATGGGATACTAGTGTGAAGGTGTTCATTTCCATAATGAATATGGAGACAACACCACCTGTGGAGGTGTGGCGTGGTCCATGTTTGGGGGCTGACAGCTGTGGAATGCATCATAGCTTGATACTGCAGGTCTGCTGTCTGCTGCTGTGAACCATCTCTCTATTATAGCAGACATGTGTCCTCCACTCCAACTGCTATGAGTGACTGCATCCTGACAGTTGGATATCCACTGTTGAGCAGCATGACCCTCAGACTGCATACATATGTAGCTGTTATGGTGGTAATAACATTAGGAGCACTGCCTAATAAGGCACCATATGGGTGGCAAGACACATAGCCAGTAACTGTCCACCCAGCGGTGACAGATGTAGGACATCCATGGCAAGTCATTGGGTTCTGTCAATCATGCCATCCAAGCAGAGAGGTCCTGGATCCCCTGAGAATGACACATAACATGTTAGCCAATGTTGCAGTCAACCATCTGTTGATAGTACTGCAGCATCATTCTGGGTGACAGCGATACACTTCCCAGGGCTACTGTCACACCTGTCTGGACCGCATAATCAGAGAGTTCAACCATGTCTCCTGTCATGTAGTCCAGGGAGATGTGTCCCAAGTCATTCTCACCCACATGGATAAAGAGTGATACTCGTAGCTGTTGTGGAGTGACATGACTGGCTGTGTCATGTGTTAGATACATGCATGTGATTGATATTTGGCTGTTATCTGCTCCATATTCAACCTAGTGAGTGGGATATGTGTGCCTCAGTATTGAGTTATCTGTGATCACTGTATTGTGCAAGGTGGTTAGCCTTAAGAGCTTAGGTTGTGGGCACACTGTGTAGGTTAAATGTGTGTCCTTTGGCATGTGCCATGTTGCAGTGTCTGAGTGGGTGTCTGCCTTGCTGGTCTGTGATATTTGGGTAGATGTCCATTGAGTGCCTCTGGGAAGATGGGTGTGTAGCTTTTCACTGTATGTCATGGCTGTAAAAGTGGGTGTCATGGTGAGCTATGTGTTTCACATGGTATGGTGCAGGTGTTGATCTTATCCTCTTGACATGCTTGTCCAGTCTTTTCTGGGGAGTACATATGTCCACATTGGGTGATATATGGGTAACCCTCACAGGTCTGAGTGCTTGATGATTAGGGGGATGGTTGTCTGTATACATATGGCAGTTGCAACAGTGCCCCAGAATGGATATGTGCACCAGGTTAATGGGTGAAAGCACAGATAACTGCCCTTCAAATATGCCAGGAGGGGAGGACATAACTAGTAAGTACTGGGGTGACATCTGTGATGAATGAGTACTGCTGATGGCTCACAGGTGTGCCACACTTTATGATACAATAACCTGGTGAAGTGCCAAGTTATAATGCTAGTTGAAGTGCAAGACAGAAAGAACTGGCATGATATATGGGTGGAACAGAAAGCAGACTGTCTGCCACCTGTAATACTTTATCACAGCTGTGCAGATATCAGCAGCTTTGTCTATATGAAAGTTCAGTCAGCTCTGTAGTGCATGTGGTGACTGCATAATACTATAGTAAACATACCTAGATAGGCAGGAGTTCTAATCCCAATACTGGCAGGTGTGTGTGTGTGTGTGTGTGTGTGTGTGTGTGTGTGTGTGTGTGTGTGTGTGTGTGTGTGTGTGTGTGTGTGTGTGAATCATGTACTATCTGGCTCATACAATGTTTGACCTGTGTACTACCATTTACACTTCCCTTCATTCCAATTTAGTAGACCTGTTGATGTCATCCACCTCAGAAGTACCTTTGGTAGAGTTGGATATGTATAAGCTCTGTGGTGCATCTCATAACTGCATAGTACTATATTAGGAATACCTAGAATGGCAGGAGTTCTAATCCCAATACTGGCTGGTGTGTGTGTGTGTGTGTGTGTGTGTGTGTGTGTGTGTGTGTGTGTGTGTGTGTGTGTGTGTGTGTGTGTGTGTGTGTGTGTGTGTGTGTGTGTGTGTGTGTGTGTGTGTGTGTGTGTAAATCATGTACTATCTGGCTCATGCCATTTTTGATCTGTGTACTATCCTTTACAATTCCCTTCACTCCAATTTAGTAAACCTGTTGACGTCATCCACCTCAGAAGTACCTTTAGTAGAATTCAATATACATAAGCTCTGTGGTGTGTCTCATAACTGCATAGCACTATAGTAGGAATATCTAGATAGGCAGGAGTTCTAATCCCAATTCTGGCAGGTGTGTGTGTGTGTGTGTGTGTGTGTGTGTGTGTGTGTGTGTGTGTGTGTGTGTGTGTGTGTGTGCGTGTGTGTGTCTGTGTGTGTCTGTGTGTGTGTGTGTGTGTGTGTGTGTGTGTGTGTGTGTGTGTGTGTGTGTGTGTGTGTGTGTGTATGAATCATGTACTATCTGGCTTATTCCATTTTTGACCTGTGTACTAACCTTTACACTTCCCTTCACTCCAATTTAGTAGACCTGTTGATGTCATCCACCTTAGAAGTACCTTTGGAAGAGGTGGAAATGTATAAGCCCTGTGGCCCAGCTGATGACTGCGTAGCACTATAGTAGGAATAGCTAGATAGGCAGGAGTTTTAATCCTAATGCTGACAACTGTTTGTGTGTGTGAGGATCATATCATGTGTGGCTTATACCACTTTGATGTATATACTATACACGGCTGGTGACATCTCCCACTGCCATTACTTTATATAGTGTGGTGACAGCATCTGCCTCACATGCAGAAGGTTAAACCATTAGAAAGTTCTCTGTACAGATATGTCTGGAATATCCATATGTTTGAAACCTATATGTAGTCTGAAGTGGTCTGTGTGCTTTAACAATGCCTATGTATGTGATATTATAACCAGATAGGCCACAGTGAGTGTACTGACACATATGGCATCATGAGGTATCATACCTGACTGAAACATCATGCTGATGGGATGTCTGCCACACTCATAGGTGGCCTGCCTTGTACATGCAATACATGAGTACAGATGCTTGGTTTTACAAGTGAACTGCATGTGTTATGGGTCACATTAAAGGTTGGAAGAGGTGTGGACTGTCATATTGTGGTCCTAATTAGTATGTGACAGGCACACCTCACATCTTAAGAGAGGTGTGTGCACAATGTATAGCCACTGTATACCAGTAATGTGTCACACATGACCTTACCTTAGGCCGTTTGTCCAGCACAATTTGCTGGCCTCTGTCTAGATGTCTTGGCACTGACAAGTTGTGAGGTATGCTACAGGAATGTTGAATTCATGTCAGATAGGCCCCAGTGGTGACCACTGTGATGCAATACAGTTAACCCCTGCACAAGCGAAAATGCACAACAAACAATATCGCTATTACGTAAAGCAATATAGCTATTACTGATGGTTGTGTGTATTGCAAATTGCATGCATTTCACATGCCTGGGGTATTGCCAGGCGACAACAGAACAATCTAATACTCACCAGCTTCAGACTGCTGTCCCATATGCAGACCAGAGGGTCCTAGGTATTTGTGAGAGGGAGTTATTGTCAGCAGATGCACATGTGGCCTTGGTATAGGATGGATGCAGCATGGCTGCACATCTACAGTACTAACCGCAATAATACACAATGTCATGTCCTCACCATAGATGTGCACCTCTGTGCATTAGAAAACCCCATCCATAACTGCAATCGGACCTGACACATGCATGTAGATACAATACAGATACATGTATGTCTGATACATTAGTGTACTAATCCCCACTGAGCCCTTACCTACACACTCCTCATCCATTGTGTGTGTGCAACCCACCTCCACAATGCTTCCTTCAGCATCATGGCTTGTGCATTCGGCATCTGGCCCAAGTGTGGTGAGGAGCTCTTTGGTGGTTGTCAGTGGGGGCTGGATGGCTGAGCCCCACCTGTGGCTAGCCAGTCCCTCGCTACAGCAGCAGCCCATTGATGGGTATGGCATTTGAGGTCTGTGGCCTGATGCTGCACATACACATAATTTCTGCTGTGCAGGCCGGCATCATTTACCCTGTGGACCACACTGTTCCACAGGGCAGTCCTCTCCCACACATCTTCTGCTCTCCATCCACATGACAGGACATAATGTCCAATCACATATTGGATGATGATGACTGTTTCCCCAACAGAGAAAGCTGTTAGGTGAGCACTCTGCATGTTACCTGGAAGACATAAACAGGAAAAGGTCATAGGACCTTATACGGTTGCCAAAATGTACATCAACAGTGGATATTACTTGCAAATAATCCAGACTACACTGGAACCCTCCAAGCTATCATGGCTATAGCAGCTTGCATTACAATCTTATTCCTCCCAGTTTTGGACAATTGATTGCATAATCCTCTATCCTCCATTCATTTCTGTGTAGAGGGTTGACAGTGGTCATCTTCCATGTGGATGGTGTGTGTATGGTGGCAGGTCTGTGTTTGACTGTGGTGTGTAATGAAGCTCAGATCACATGTCTGAGTTCATGTAGGAGGGAGACACTGGTGTTATTATGCCCCATGGAAATATGCTGTTGTTGCAATCAGTAGGCAATATGTACATGCTCACCATTGCTGAGGGGAGGAGTGTGGTTGATGTGCATATCTCCATGTATGACTGGGGTGGACAGGGTGGCAATGTTCCCACCTAACTTGTGTGATGCAGGTTGCCTATATCCATGGCATGTGTGTAGGAGGTGTTCTTCACCCACAGTACATTGTCTTGTTTCATCTATGACTTACAGCATATGTGGAGACACTGTTGCAATTGTCCTTGGTGGTGTGGATATGTCTGATTCATAGTCATAGTCAGCATTGTAGGATATCACCTGTGAACTTACCTGCTTGCTCAGATATAGGTGGACTTGCTTCAAAGTTGTTGCTTGCACCTATGTGTCCCTGTACAGCCAATGTAGCAGCATATTATCTGGTTTGTGTATTGCTGCTGCCCACCAAAGGGGATTACTCTATCTTGGTGGAGGCTGGATATACAGGTCAGGTACTGCTGTGTCCGTATAGCTACAGCGGATATAAAGGGTACACACCCCTGATACACTGCCTGGTATTTGTGCAATTGGAACAAGACACCACAATAACTCATTTCATAACAATTCCCACCTGTGGTATGTCCTATAGCCTGTACAATTCATTTGAAAACATAACAATCTGGTCTGTGAAAACATATGGAAATAATATTCAGTACAATAAGCCAGTTGAATGAGTGTGCACACCATTAAATGTGTGTATGGACCTCTTGAGATGGTTACAGCATTCATCCGTCTTGGTCTGGACTCTAACATCATGGCACATCTTCACTTGACAATAATGCTCACCTTCCTAGAAACACCTTTGATTGTATTTCAATAGACTTGTACAGGTTAGGGGTCATATTCAAGATGTGAAACATTATGAAATGATCGTCTGTGGTCTGATTGTCATACAGCACACAAATCTGGCATTCCAACAGGGGTGTGCACAATTGTAATATCCACTGTATATATGTGTTGATATAGCAGGTAGTGGTAGGCATGGACAGAGGGTCATAACACTGAGAAAGTTGCTGGTGTTACAGGTGTAACATATATTTTCTGAGGGATATAATGTGTAACAGTAATAATTCATGTATGGCCATGTATTTGGGCTAATGTCCACCATTTATGTCAGGCTTTGTCCAGATGTCATACAGCAGTAGGTGGCTAGGTATACTGGGCTGTCATTATTTAGTGCTGTAATTCCTGCTAATGGGGAATGGCTGGGAAACATGTTGAAGTCTGTACATTCAAGAGGTTGGTGTATAGAGAATGCTCTTAGATGGCCTTGTAACATATTTTATGTGGGGGACAGTAACACATGTTTTAAAACTAGGCTATTAGAAAAAGTCCAACATATTACTAAAGAAATTTGTCAGTTCTATAGCTGTACATTTGAATAAATCACACCATGGAGACAGTAGTATGTCTCAAAGTACTGTTTCTGAAAACAGCTGTTCCTCAGTGTGATGAAACATTCAAAAAAGGACAATTGTTATGTACAGGCTTCAATGTATTAATATTAACTGTGATACTTTATCCCATAGGGGGGTTAAATGATGAGTGTAAATGGGGGCTGTGAATTCAATTATGTAATTAGGTATTTGCTTCTTGGGATTAAGGCATGTAATTCTGGTGATGTCTACTCCTTGAAGGCTTTGGCCATGACATCAGTGAATAATAAACACGTGTGAATTACTGGCTGGTTGTATTTTTCTTTGCTAGGTTC
>NC_056734.1:76490392-76542892 GCF_019279795.1 Protopterus annectens | reverse complement strand
GCATAAAACAATAATTTTGTAACTGAAACACCTGAATGTTATAAGAAACAGTATAAGCAACTATAATGCTACAAGAATAGCCTTTTATTTAGGCAAAACAGTGAAGTACTCTCCTTTCTACTGGCTGTGGGTATGTGTTGCCCAGCAAAGTCTGACATCTCTACATACAGGTCCTATAGAGTTGTCACCTTTCCAAATGGCCAAAGTGGGACATGTTCTGTAGAAATGTCAGACTTTCCAGGACAAAACATACCTACAGCCATGCATAGTACAGAATTATATTTATTTGCACAAATAAAAGCTTAATCTAGTAACATTTGAATTGCTTATGCTACTTCACATAACATATAGAAGTTTGATATATAAAATAACTATAACTGTTTAATGCAACTATTAATGAAACATAGAATATAATATTGTCCTGTAATCAGGACATTTGCTGTGTATTGATTATTTTCGCAGGACACAACTGCCTAAAGAGGGACTGTCCCTCGCAAAGTGGGACAGGTGGTAACCCTAAATTCCCACCTTGACCTATTGAAAAGGTGGCAAACCTATAATAGGTATGCGGTAGCATGACTTGGCCAATGGATGTGGCTCCCACAACCCAACTACTTGTCTGTATTGAAGAGTCTCGGTTCCCATGTATCAGCCAGATGGGAGCAGATTGTATGAGGAACACACAAATAATATGATTAATTCACTGTACAGGCTGCTGATTCCGTACAGTCGAACGCCATGCCATCGCCTAATGGGCAGCCATTCCTGATACTGTAGTCATGTAGTCCGATGTAATAGGCATCACAAGATAGGAGCAGATTCTATGAGGAACACACAATTAATATGATTAATTCACTGGACAGGCCATTGATTCCGTACAGTCGAACATCATGCCATCGCCTAATGGGCAGCCATTCACGATACTGTAGTCAGGAGCGGCCTTAGGTCAACTGGTGCCCTAGGCAAAAGGGCACCACGGCACCCCCACCACACCACCCAGTGCCCCCATCCTGGTCTACCTACACCAAATAAATACTGGAAAAGTGCCCCTACTAAAGCGGCACCCTAGGCAGCTGCCTATTTGGCCTATGCCTAAGGCCGGCTATGACTGTAGTCATGTAGTCCGGTGTGATAGGCATCGCAAGGTGGGAGCAGATTGTATGAGGAACACACAAATAATATGATTGATTCACTGGACAGGCCGCTATTTCCGTACAGTCGAACACCATGACGTCGCCTAATGTGCAGCCATTCCTGATACTGTAGTCATGTAGTCCGATGTAATAGGCATCACAAGGTGGGAGCAGATTGTATGAGGAACACACAAATATGATTGATTCACTGAACAGGCTGCTGATTCCGTACAGTCGAACGCAATGCCGTCGCCTAATGGGCAGCCATTCCCGATACTGTAGTCATGTAGTCCGATGTAATAGGCATCACAAGGTAATATTGTGGTCCTCACTCCTACCCAGGGGTTAGAGTGACAGATACAAGCACCAATGTTGGTGCATTTGCAAGTGCGGGAGTGAGTGGGTGTAAGCGTGTTTGGCTACCAGTATGCGAGTATTGCACTGGTAAAGCAATGTAGAGGCTAACCGAGTGTAAGAGGCTGTAAACAGAAGTCAGCAGTGCGTAACATCGCACAAACCCATGCACACCCACTCCCACCTGCTTTAACGTGCCTTACTCCCTTTGTATGCAATGGGCTTCTTCTGCCCCGCAATCAAATAAATGTCCTTTGCAAGGGTCAGAACCAGGACCCTGCACACACAGCTAATGTGTATTACCAATACACCATGGCAGATATACAGACAACAGACAGTCCCACAAACATATCATACATAGCAGTCATTCAACAGTATAGGAATGTATCCCATCGTGTAGATGTATATGTGAGAGTTTATGTCCAGCATATAGGTACATACATATATAGAGATGTATCAGGAACATACCATGTGGCAACAAAGCATTACAAACAAATGAAATGGGAAACACCAGTGATGCCTGTATTATGTAGTGGTGTTGCTCTATGTGATCTCAAGACTCCCTCAGACAGACATGTGTCATTCATACACGCAAATAGTTGTACATTGGCCGTATACATCACTGTGCATGTAATGTACATTAACACAACAGTACCTGTCCAATCATTATGTGTGAACAGTACTCTTGCAAGGTGCTGTGTGCAACATCATCATCATGATAAAGGTAAATGGGGTAACCATAGAGGGACCGGTAGTGTTGTGTGTACAATGGGGTCGTCCTCATCACATGTACCTGGACCATGTATGAGTGATGTGCATACCAGGATTGTGCACCTGAGGGACAGGGGTGAGGATAACAGGAGTATGTTGTGATGCATATTACAAGGGTTTCATGTGTCCAGTGGGCACGTGTGTGTAATGGATAGCTATGTATAGGGCAGATGTTGTCCTAGGAGCCAATTGTCCTTATGTTTCTGTAGGTGAGGGTCAGATGTTGGGGAAGGAGTGTAGGTATGGCCGTGGAGGATAGGTAGGATCACAGAAAAGACAGCATACAGGGTTGGTATATGACACATGTAGGGGGGTACACCCCGGACAGGGATGGGTGTTTTGCATTCACAAGCCTATGGGAACAGTGGGACGGAGGTCCCCAGCCATGGGCAACTGCCACTGCACCTACACAGCTGCAAAGCAGGCAGTGCTTTGGGCTGCCCAGGAGGGGCAGCATCAACCTGTAAATGTGACACTCCGCCCTTGAGCTGGCGTATTTGGCTTTGGAACCCCTTAGGGATCCACCAACGCAACACGGCCGGGACCACATGACAGCAGACATGTACCTGTCTGGTCCCTCTCCCAGGGGGGACATGCTCCATCCTCGGTGGTGGTACCACCAGAAGGTGGTGCAGAGCCAACAGAGGTTGATGTCTATGGCTGGGCCCCAGATGTGCTAATGCCCGGTACCATGGTCAGCTAAAGTGGGACAAGAGGTTCTGCCGGGACCTCCCAACCCATTCAGCCTATGGTGTTGCATTTTAAACCCACATATGGCTTAGTGATAGACAACAGCATACAGGATTACCTACAACAGTATGCATAGATATCACCAGCAACCCATCACAACAGATGGTATACATTTGCAGAGGGAGCACAACACATGCATATATACTGCATGCCATCTGTACAATGTGTAGTAGACGTGTGACCGCAGCTATGAACAGTTGCCCATCATTGGCTTGTCACTAGGAACCTCAGACAGTGTCTGTCATACCACTGTCTCATGTGACACATGTCCAGTCAGGGATGCGATGGCAGTAACACATCCCTATCATCATGTACTGCCTGCAATCCTCACACCATGCTTCTGCTGTGCACAGATGTGTGTTCAGTGTGCAACACAGGAAACAAATGGTTGCACACACTGACCAGTTCACAGATGGCCCTACAGATGGGGGTCCATCATGAACAGAGTACTGTCATGTCTGTATTATAACATGCAGAATAGCCATTACCACACACATGTTAAACAGGCAGTAGTCTCAATGCAGCATAGCTACACTTACATGCTGTAGTCATGTGTGGCACATCACCCTCCTGTCTTTAGGCTATTTCCCACTGTGGAAAATGATTGAGGCACATCCAGATATCATCTGTGATGCCGTGTCAGAACACCACATCCAGGTACCACTCACAGCGACTGTCATGGCTAAATAACAACATGTTTCCCTAGATAGTGTACTGTGTTTATCATGCGGATGGCTATGGGAACACCATCACAAAGCTAGAGGAGGACTGCAATAGGTGCAGAGGCCATCACCTAACCATGTCCATCACTTACAATACCCATGCTGCTGCTGTGCAGGTGTACCCCTTCACATCCACCAGAGAGTGTGTGGGTGGGACAGAGAAAGTACACCAGGGAATGGCTTGGAGACTTAACCATAAGCATAATCTGCCACATGCCGAACAGTACAGGGGTCAAACCCCTGACTGACTACTCATTACTATTACATGTGCATGACATTACTACATGTGCCACAAAGGCAAAATGTTGCTGTGCTGTAAGAACATTTATGTGTGTAGGTGAGTGACATCTGCAACAGAGATATACTAGACATACATTAGGTGTGGCACACATGGCTGTCCATGTGAACGGATGCTATTGTTACCACAACCACACTCTCTAATGGACATGCATTGACACCTTTGCCAGGGCCACAAATACACAATGTAACTACTTAGTTTGCCACACTACAGTAATGCACAGGACCACATGCACCACAGGGGATATCTGGAGGTTCTATGGGCTAGGGCATGTGAAAGTGCTTGACATCTGTTGGTATGCCAATGAGGGTTATACTGGGAGTGACTGTGGTTGGGAGCATTCACAACAGAATCATGACCAAAACACAAAGCTGCCTGGAAACTCCAATAAGTGTACCACCACCTTCTATGAGACGACGAGAGTTTATTCACAACATAGAGACATCCATGAGGTAAAAAATGAATTCAATGTAAAAACATCTATAAAAACAGAACAGACAGGTTAAGAGCTTTCACTCACTGTATGTGAGCTTCATCAGAACACCAACATTGTCCTGTAAACACCTTAAATTCAAAATTTGGCGCCAATTTTATCAGCTGTTGCATTGTCTAAGTCATTAAACTTCTTAAAGCGGCAGTCAGAAATTACATATCTGTACGTATATCTAACCAGTCTCTGTAAACTATAATATGCTAACACAATAATTATAAAATAATAACTGGGAGCATCACAACCCACATGCAGACAC
The DNA here is from genome assembly GCF_019279795.1 of Protopterus annectens. Taxonomy (NCBI): domain Eukaryota; kingdom Metazoa; phylum Chordata; order Ceratodontiformes; family Protopteridae; genus Protopterus; species Protopterus annectens. The sequence continues at coordinate 76,538,115 of NC_056734.1, read as the reverse complement.
AGGGTGCCAGTACTGGCATTGCTTCATGGGTGTGTAATGGTTAGCTGTGCAAGATGGCTGTACAAGGCTGGGTGAATGGTAATCCTTGGCATCGTGTTACCCAACAATGGTGTGCAGTGCAGGGTTGTAGTGTCTGCAATGTCTCACACAGATGGGTACTGCATTATCTGGCCTGACATCCTGGTTACCAATGTTTATGGCCATAGCTTTGCAATGCATGCCATGTCTGTGTTTGATAGTCCTTCACATGGACATTGCCTGGGATGTGCATGTCCCACAATACTGTACAGTGACATGTACAGGTGTACCTGGTTTGGTAGACACATATTGTGTACACAGCCTGTTATCCCCCGATATGCCAATACTGGCCTGGTGTGGCGAAACCTGCTTATAGTGAGAAGGTCAACCCTGCACCTACAGGAATAGTATGATACAGATATTCCATGGTGCCAGTGGCATGGGTCCATACAGGGCACATATGTACAGCATTGTCTGGTCTCTGTGGATCACATTTGATGGCACCACATATGTTGCAGGCATTCAGTGTGGAACATAGGGAAGGCACAATGTCCGCATATATGTGCCTATTGTACCGCTGTACAGGGTGCCATGTCCTCTGCAGGCCACTGCATTCACACCATGCCTACTATCTGTCATCAATGTGCATGGTACTAGCAACATAGCGGGATATCCTAGGCAAGTTTATTTGTGCATGGCACATGGGTGCGGGACATATACCGGGTATTAGTAGGGCTGCATACTTTGTTCACCAGGCCTTTTGCCAGATGTATGGGTATGGCTTGCCAGCACAGTCCCGTGGCTGACTGACAGCTGTACTCCTCGTGAGGTGGCCAATGTGTCATAAGATGGATACCATAGAGGAAAACTACAAAATCTGCTCCCAAACATGTCCAATGGTAAGACAATCACGGCCACCTCTACACAGGCTCTGACAGACAAACACAATCTTGCCATGTTTGCTACACTACAGCATTAAGCAGTTACAGAACATGATACTGAGATTACTGGGACACAGCACTCACAGAGGTGTATTCGTAGGTGGGTGCCATCATCAGCCCTGCCAAAGGTGGGTATAAGAAATGTAAGGAGTGGGAGCAGTCTAAAAGCATTACTCAGTCCTCCGGCAGACGGACACACACACACACACACACACACACACACACACCAAGTGTGGGATTAGAACACTGACCTAATTACTTTACTACACTACAGCATTATGCAGTTACAGAAGGCGCTACTGAGATTACTGGGACACAGCACTCCCAGAGGTGTATTTGTAGGTGGGTGACATCATCAGCCTTGCCAAAGGTGGGTATAAGAAATGTAAGGAGTGTGAGCAGTCTAAAAGCTTTACTCAGTCCTCAGGCAGATGGACACACACACACACACACACACACACACACACACACACACACACACACACACACACACACACAGCAAGTCTGGGATTAGAACACTGACCTAACTACTTTATTACACTACAGCATTACGCAGTTACAGAATGCGCTACCGAGATTACTGGTCCACAGCACTCCCAGAAGTGTATTCGTAGGTGGGTGTCATCATCAGGCCTGCCAAAGGTGGGTATATGAATTTTATGGAGTGTGAGCAGTCTAAAAGCAATTTACAGTCCTCTGGCAAACGGGGACAGACATACACGCACACACACACACACACACACACACACACACACACACACACGCCAATGGTGGGAACAGAACACCTGCCTATTTACAGATCACTATTACAGTACTACATACTTACAAGTCGCGCCACACAGACTACACATTTCAAGGCTGTCATTATGACCTTCTAGGAATGTGGACATCAACAGGGATGCCGGCAGTTAAGATGTACATACCTGTGAACCTGTGTGTTTAAAGTAGGAATCCATCCTGACCTGGAGTCTGCCCATCTGTGGAATGGACAACTACTACCACTATGCAGGGTTACAATGGCCATGCCCATACACAGAGGCACATAACCAACACAAGGTGTCAATGGGCATGCTCACACACTTAGTAGCACAGGGCTGTTCGGAATGCACTATGTGTCCATCTACAAGAGGTTATACTTGGCATGCTCATACACTTAGTAGCACAGGGCTGACTGGGATGCACTCTGATTCTAAACATGGAAGGCCACAGTGGGCATGCTATTACAGGTAGATGTAAAGAACACATTGTAATGGGCTCTGATGTTAGTAGTTGTCATTGTTAGCAGGAATACTGCTCTACATATATTTGACACCGGTCTTTTACACAACGTCTGCTGCTATCCATCACCTTAGATGTACCATCCTATACCAAGCACAATATCACCACTCGCAGTGATGTCTTGCTAGGAGTGGAAACTGCTTGACCAACACAATGAGCTTTGCTAGAGGTGGAAACTGCTTGAACAACACAATGAGCCAATGTCCTGCTGTAAGTACGAGGTTGTCCAGTGTTTGTCATTCTGGGATGACATGGCTGACAGTAGACAGGCCTTTGACACATATCACGTGCATCCATGATTCAAGGGTGTGGGGATAATATCAAAGTTGCATCCGCCCATAGAGTGCCATTCCAAGGCAAATGTCCTAAACACAGGATAACACCCTGACACCTACAGGACAACTGCATTGTTTTCCTATGCTAACCAGTGCTAGATGTGTAGCATCCATAATCACAGCTAGTCACTGTAGATCCAACAATGGGGAGTACTGACATCTGTGCAGTGAGGAACACCTGGCTGATGGCTCTGTAGTGCACAATAGCACTACCACCATATACCTCAGAACCAGACATGTGGGCCATAACACAGATACGGACCGCTCCAAGTGGTGGTGGTGTCCCCACATACATAGAGGCCACTCACATGTACTGACTGGTACCCCCATGAAAGGCATTAGAGATGAGCCATGTGCAGGACACAGTGTCACATGCTGCATTCTGGGATATAAACCTCAGACACCACCATGCCCTTGGACCACCAACACGCATCCATACATGTTGTAGGACATATAAGAGTACACCACCATGTGACCCTTGACCAGTGAACTGTACTAAGCTCTACATCAACTGTAGAGAGTACTCATGTACTGACACAGTTGCATCATGTGTTATGCAATGCAATGATACCACTGTCTGTAACCAGGTCAGCTGTACACATACCAGGGGCCCTCGGTACTTTCCAGCATTAGCAGATGACTGTTGCTGTACACCAGTGCACACCCTCATGTATGGATATGACATGGACCTGCCCTGGGTATGTACATGACACACACACACACACACACACACACACACACACACACACACACACACACACACACACACACAAGCACAATATACATGTAAATAGCATAGCTGTTGTTGTCCTTTGTGCAAACAGGTGGCTACAGCCATTACACACATGCACATGGAATATAGGTCCATGGCTGCTGAATGCTAACAGTACATAAGGTGTGATATCAATGTTGACAGAGGTAACATTCCCTCTGTACTGGTCACCCATTACACCTATCATATCATACAACAGTCCATGTGTCATGTATGTCATTACACATGTCCACCAATTGCAATGCCTACAAACATGCCCAAATGACAGGATTGTAGGACCTACACACATGTACATGTAGTGTTGTGCATTCAGATAACATGCATGTGCAGTTGCTGATGTATGCAGGTGACTTGTATCCCAGTACATTATGCAGTTGCAATGCAGCCTCAACATTGCCAACTGTATATGGTGATATGCTGAATGTACGGAAAGATGTACCTCAGGTATGGACAGATGTGTGGAAATATCTAGGTGGTGGGGCATCTTTGCTGATGGATGTTTGCTGAGGACAGCTCACAGGTGTGTCACAAGTGGTCCTACAATAACCTGTGTAACCAGTAAGCAGTGGTTTTGTTAATTGAAGGACATAACACACAACTTAGACAGCGGTCAGGGTGACAGCGAAGGTAAATCACTTGACATCTGTTAACAGTTAAGACGTCCCATGTGCATATATCAGCACTGTTGCCAAAGGAAGTGTCAGTACAGTTTGTAATGCATGCAATACTGCTGTAAGTCTGTCATACATATCATGAGCTAGGCAGGTCTTTGATTCACAGTACTGGCATGTGTGGTTGCATGTGTGTCCATATATGTCACGTATGGTGGGGAATACATCTCAATTGTTACTCACTCTCCTGTACACTAGTGTACACATCTGTACAGAGTGCAATGTAGAAAGCAGGACATAGGCAGGGGTATGTATTTCACACATGTGAGGTATCTGTATGTGCGTGACATAGGTGTTGTCAGTACTGAATGCCACAGTGTGTGTATGTGTGTGTGTGTGTATGTATGACTGTCTGGTCCCTGGAGTGAGGATGTTATGTTACTGTACTGAAGTGATAAGACCCCTCCCCCCATCCAGGTGATGCATTCTACTATCCGTGTTGATGTCCCCGATCTTAGGCCATACTGACTACCTGTATTCTCTGTGGCGCATCATGTAGGTGCACAGTACTGTAATGATGATTTGCACATAGGTAGGGGTCCTCACCTCACCAGTAGCAACTGTGTGCAAGTGTGTTTTACTGTCTCAGTGAATCCGTGAATGTGTTGGTGCGTTACTGTGTCACTGAATACATGTGTGTTAATACCTGAGTGTGTGGGTGCAGTTGTGTGTTGGCATCCTGTCATGGGAATGTGTATTACTGATTCCCAATGAGGCATCACACTTCCCACTGGCCTCTACCCTTGTAATCAGCTAGACTGCTCTCTTACCTCACCACTCCATGTAACTGTACCTGTGATTTCACCCTTTATGGATGTCACGTCTGTAGCCACATTAGCTTAATACACAGCTATCATGCTCTTGGATCAGTAGACGTGTTTGGAACATGGGACATTCTCACTGTTATGTGGCAGCTACATGGTGCATGCTGGTATATTCATACATACCTGTGAGTAGTCCACATTGACATATGGGACACTAACTGCAAACACTGACATCCACCAGCACGTGCAATTAGACCTGAAAGAGGACAGCAGAACATCATGACCAACATGCAGTTACTGTTGTTACACAAGATACATACTGTTAACAGTATGAAATGCATTGTACACCTGAAGTACATGGTATATCTGCTGCCTGTCAACAGTACTCAACAATTGTAAACTACACTTATCTTCCTAGTCTGTTCACCCTGTGCATCAGACCATATGAGCATGTCCCTGCACTGATGGTGTGGATGTCAGGGATGCGGCACAGGCATCATCATATGCACAGGGTGATAATGTTTTCCAGAGGCCTAGGCTGCACCATTGGATAACATCATGTGTGTGGGTTAGGGCCTTTGATCTAACTGGCCGTGTGTGGATGTTATGCATGTGTGTGTTACGGTGCCCTACATATGTTTCCAGTGTGTGCGTTTATGTATGCACACAGTTCTGCCATGTGTCTGGCCTACACAGGGGTATTATTGACAGCTGCAGACTGTACAGGCCAGGTTTTACAGTTCATGGTGCCCGGGCATGGACATGTGACCTGTGCCTGCCAGGGGTTGCACGGGCACTACCAGGCAGAGGTGCAGATTTGGTACTGTCTGAAGTCACTTGTCCACTGGAACTGTGTCCCTGTTGGGACCATCCCAGGCCACGTGCATGTGACCTGCTGTGTCGTGGTGTAGACAGCACAGCACCAGATGCACTGCTGCTGCTACCGCCACTATGGGAGCGGACATGTAAGGTAACTCGTATACGTAGACCTGAAACAGGTGATGTAGCAGGCCTACGTCCACGTGCCCGACGCCTCACTCCTACCAGATGTTCCAACACAGACAGCTCACGCTCACGGATTGTCATGCCATGGTCACGGACTCCAACCATGTCACCCAACCGTCTATCCAAAGCTTCAGCAATCTGCTGTTGAGCATTTACCATTGCCTGGATGTTGTTGTTTAAAGAATGGACAGCAGCCCTCTGAAGCTTCTGATCTTCTCTGTTGTGCTGTTCAGCACGTGCCTGTGCCTCCATTACAGCCTGAAACATGTGTCTGGTGACACCAGCTGCTGCACTCTGTCTTGCAGCAGCATGTTGGCCAGAGGTCCTCCTACGAGCAACACTCGCCATGTGCCTGTGTGGGGTACCACCAGTCAGTTGGCTGACACCATGGTGTGCAGGCACACCTTCCATAGCCCCCACACTTTCCTGTTCCAAGCTACCACGTGCCAACTGTCCTTCCTCTAGGGCCACTGGTGATGGGGTATGTGCAGGTATGGGATCTGTGTGCAGGGATGAGGGGGATATAGCTGGAATGGCAACCAATGGCACAGTTTCAGCCCCTGACAACTCTGCCTGTGCCTCAATCATATGTTCTTCATCACTGCTAGAGTCTTTAGGGACACTAACATCAGATGTACTGCAGGAGGGCAATGCACCTACATCACCTAGGAGGGCAGACAAGAACTGTACATTACAATCTTTACAATAGACACACACACACATACAGACACACATACACACACACACACACACACACACACACACACACACACACACACACACATGTGATATGACAGAAGGCATACAACATGCATGAGATATGGCAGACAGCATGCAGCGCATACAATAATAGTGGTGGTTATCATACATCCCTGGGTTGCACACAACAGCATGCATGTGTCATAGCAGACGACATGCAAATTACACAATCATAGTAGTAGTTAGCATACATCCCTGTGTTACACCATGTAGACCAGCACAGGTCAACAGTACACCTGCTTGATGTGTGGCATATGACTTTGACAATCACATGTAATATGACATGTGATCTGTTGACGTGTGCAATGATATGCATACATGTTAAACACAATGGTGTCCTGTCAAATATACAGTGGGGTAATGGTGTCCCAATGCAGTGTTGTGTGTCCACGCTACAGGTATACTGCACATTTAGCTGATGTGCATGGCCATTGCAGGGAATCATGAGGCGTCTCTATTGCTATACAGTGTGAGTTACAGACACAGTTCATAGCCATGACTGTGTTCAGATACAATACATATATACTGTGGAATGTGACCCACGTCACTGAGGTGTATACACACTAAACCATGATGTGGAAGTTGTGACACAGGTCACTGAAGGGTATACGGATGACACTCCTGCACATCTGCAACCATAATGCTGCTGCTTGGCAACCATGGCCAGACATGGCAAACACGTCAGTACACCATGTCCCACATGACATCTGTGTATCACTCACACACACACACACACACACACACACACACACACACACACACACACACACACACACGAGGAGCAAGTATGACATTGATGTCCGACACCAGCAAGGGGAATTTACTGTATCTGTGGGTTGATGTGGATACTGTACAGGTGACTGCTGTCATGTTGTGACACCCACAAGATGTTCAATACATCTTATGTGGTGGATTGATGTCACGCCTACACAAGATGTGCACAGGCCTGTAGGATGTCTAGTGTTCCACATCTACAATATAACCATTACACAAAGGCCGTAGTTGGACCATGTGTAGCCATTGTACAACAGGGTGTACACACAAGCACATCACGTCTACTGTGTGTGTTGCTACATGTCTCTGCCCATCCTCCATGGCCACGTGTGTACATGTGTTGGCCAAATTTTGTGATGGATGTCTATTTCACATGTCTGTGTTGTCCCATATGACATACACCCATAGATGTCATATGCTCCATTGACGAAAGGGTTATGCAGACAAAGGGTGGTATGTGGGATAGGTTTTCAGGTAAGTTAGGCAGTGTTGCAGCCAGGCCACTAGATGTCATGGACATGTGAAGATAGCATGTCACATTGTACCTGATGAAGCGCACCTGGGTGTGCGTGAAAGCGCTCGTTCATCTTCATTAAATTTTACAATTTTTATCTCATGGTGGTTCGTTGCAGTTTTGTCTTCTCAGCATGTCACATTGTGTGACATTCATAGCAGGGCTATGATCCACACCAGTGAATCCTGTGGGCCAGCTATACTCCAGCCCACTGTGTAGTACTGTTTGTATTCCCCACATGTGTAGTTCTGATCTGCAGTACATGTCCCTACAGTGAACAGCACCTCTACCATTGTATGCACAGCTGTCCACACATCTGGCAATGACAGTTTGTGAGGATTCATGTCGGTGAGGTGATTCACATAGTTTGCAAGTGTTGCACATAGGTAGGCATTGTGATGCATTGCAGGTCCGACCTGTATATTGTGACAAGACCATACATTATGTGTACATGTTGTAAATGGCCACATGGCAGATAGATCTGTGCATTATGATGCCTGATAAATAATAGTCTCACCTGCAATGGGCTGCTGTCACAGCAGAACACCAGAGGTACCTAAATAGGAGTAACACAGCAGTATTCACATTATCCATGCCTGTATGATGGCTACAGGGTGCAATGTGCATGTTAACACATACACCAGTACAATACACTATACTATGGTTTATGCACATGTGTGCATACACAGAGTAGCATACTATAGTATGCGGCATGTGTGTATACATGCCTTGCATATGATGTTACATTACATATTGTATAGTGACACATGCAACTATATGGAATATAGTTGTTATAGGTGCAGTACTGACTTACCAAGCAACTCCCGGCTCAATGGTTGAGAGACACCCACTTCCACAATATTGGCTAATGCTTGTGGATGTGGTTCTGCAGGTGTCCTCAGGTTGGCCAGTAGCTCCTCAATACATGTGAGTGGGGGCTGGGTTGGTAGTCCACCACCTGTTGCACATTGTTCCCTTGCGATTGCATTTGCACGCTGTTTTGCCCATCTAATGAGGTCTGTACAGTGTCTGCGCACCTGCTGAGATGTGCGGTTGTGGCCACCCACATCATTAACCCTCCTGCAAAGTTCCATCTACAGGGCATTCTGCTGCTGTGCATCCTGTGGCATATGGCTGAACAGGATATCATGACTGTCAAGTAGGTATGGGATGAGGGCCTCATCCTCCAAGTGGGATAAAGTGGGTAGCCTTGCATGCAGCATACCTGGAAGACATAATTATGGAGACAGGTCACAGTAACTCACAGAGACATACAGAGCTACAGCTGAACATACATGTGTATCATATTTATTATGTTTAAATAGTTGTATTTGCAAATCTACATGACACTGACATGTTAGTGTCACACACATGTGACACTCAATGGTGAGTGGATATTATCACCACATATGTGTGTGTGTCACCTGATTACATTGCTCATACTCCATGTGGATGTTGTCTTGATGTGGGCATGTCTGTTTGCCTGTACTGGTGTTCCTACCTACATGGCTGGATGTGTCCACATTAATGCAGTTGACCTTGATGCTGTGTATATGTCACATATAAAGACTTACACTGCCTTAACAGACATGACCTGTAACCCTGCAGACTTGCTCACATAAGGTTTTACATGTATGTGTTCTGCCATATACATCTACATGGCACTGTACAGCAATTCAACATCCTGCCATGTATCACCTGTGTTGCATATGTGATACCATGGGACACTGGCTAGCCAGATGGTATTTGCAGGGATGGATATCAGCTATAGCAAGTACAGTCAAAGTCAACTAGTAGGCTATATGCCATGTGCCATGTATGAATCTAGGATGAAAGGTTACCTGGCAGTAGCCAACAGGCAGGTCTCTGGGGCCAGGTGGAGCAGTGCCACATTACTGATCCACAGGGTTAATGATACATTTACCATGCGGTCATCACACCATGTCTGAGAGGGGAGCGATGTGCAGCTTTGATGGACAGGAATGCATAGTATGGCAGGACTATGTAAAGTGTATGGGACAAGGATCTGTCCAGCATGTGGAGGGTGGATGTCCATGAAGTATGTGTTTGAGATCAGGATGTGTACGTGTAGCATGTCCAACATCACTGGGTTGGACATGGAGTTATTCAGGGTATGCATCATGCTACATAGTGGAGATGGGGAATGGGAAGGCTAATGTAGGCCATCTGCACATGGCCAATACCCCTTAAAGGAAATATGTGATCTGATATGGGTCACTTGAGTGTTGTGTATGGCTGGACAATGATCTCTATATTCATGGATGGCACCCTGTCATTATTAGGGTTGCCACATATGACTACCTGACAGGTGTGGTGACATAGCTATCACAGGAAAGACAACTGCCCAGCTGCATCCCTTACTCACAAGTGTCCATTATGTTGACCGCTGCCTAGGTGGTAGTTCATGGGTACAGGGTTATTAACATAAGGTTGACAATGCAATATGTAGCTGTCAGATTCTGGCTATATGTCACACACACCTCACCCACAAAGCCCCTTCTGTATGTTGTCCACAACACTCTTGAGTCGGCTATTTCTCCTAGGTCATAGTCATTCACATACTTCAATAGGCAGATGCCTTCTGTTTGTCTGTGAGGTATGGACTACAATAAGGGGGAATACAATTAATTAACCCTGCCTTACTGTAGCTGTCACTGGTGTGATGAGCATATATTATTCAGACACCTTCTGTAGTATTGGTTCTGCAAGCAGTCCCATTTCCAAAACACTTCTGTGACATAGGAATGTACATCTAGTATACCGAGTGTAGGTGGAACACAGTATGGGTGATGATGTCCTATGACCTGGCAAGGTTATGATATGCAGTGTGAAATCAAGCTTACTGTCATCTACATCTGTACTGCTGACATCAATTATTTGATCAAGGTTCATGGCCTTTCAGACCAGACTCAGCAGGGTAGTAGTGAAGTACTTCCCATTATCAGTGGTGTCTCCCCCTTTGTGGGTTGTGATACCTGTTGGTGTGCACCATTCAGTGTGTACACAGCCTGACATGGAGCTATGTTTTACATGATGTGTACGTGGAGAGTATCTTGTTTTACCATATGTGTATGATACAACCTGTGATGTGGACAGGTCCCATGCAGCCTGAGTGCAGCTTGTACTTGCATAGTTGTGGGTACAGGGGCCCTGTGGTGTATATGGATATATGGTTGTGTACCTGTTGGGGGGACAGCGTGTTTATGTTATCCAAGACCCTATCTGGATTGCTTATTCATGCTCAGCACTTGTTCAGAACTTGTAAGCACTACATAAGCTAGTAATTACTATAGCACTCAATCTTCCTCATTACCTAGAGGTAAACAGGTTTTGTACATACTTTTCTCACTTGCTTAGAGTAAAATAGCTCTTCTACTCACTTTCCTCACTTATCTAGGGGAAATTAGTTTTATATTCAGGCATGTCCAAGGGCCAGCTGCCAGTGTTCTCTCCTGTGTATCTGATGAATCTGGACATCTTGAGGCAATGTACACATTGCCTCATGTACACAGACAACCCTCTCCACCTACCACCCAACACTACAACCTGTGAGAGATGCACTTATCTAGCCAAACTGGAGGTAAAGCTCTCTCCAACCAAGCTTGACCCTGACAGTCATGTGGAGAAGGTAAACATTCGCACCACACCACACTCATCACATAGTCTCACTGAATCTAACCCACCATTAACTGAGAAAACTACTCGTGTACCAACTCATTAGCTCAACACTTTCTGGAATTCATAAACACCAATGCCCTGGATCAACATATCCACACACCCACCAGGGGCAACAATATCCTAGACCTAGGCATTACCAACATGAGTGACCGGTGTTCCACACCTGAAGTCAACTCCTCGTTGGTCCGATCTGACCATGAGCTGAACACCATTGATATCCACATCCCGCCCCCACCCCCAATTAAGGGAACCACAGTATAATATGTCTACAAAGCCAACTTCATGCTTCTTAAGACAGATGTGGTGAATGTCATGACACCCATGCAGATGGACAATACTGTTACAACTGCTGAATCCTACACAAATGCACTCTATAAGTACTTACACGAGTGCATGGATTGTGCTATCGCAAACAGAACCAAGACGCTATACCCCTAATTAAGGAAACCAATCTGGTGGTCCCCTGCCATAAATAAACTGTACTACAGGAGGAAGACACTGTTGCAAAAGAGAGTACAATCCCATGCGTGGAGAAGCACTGGATTGAACGAATATATAAGTATTAAGCCAATTTTATGGTTGAATAACATCAAGGGCAATTAGCATGGCTTTGTTACTTTATTTTATTGTTTGTCGTTGTTTTATGTATAGTATTATGTGGTACATTATACGCATTTTTAATCTTATTATGCAGTTGTTTTACACGATTGTTGGTTATATTAACACATTAGGGTACTTGTTATATAGTCCCTCATATACAGAATATACACACATATACATATAGGGTTCATATACGTGTGCATTATATATATATATTAATTTTGGGCTATATATATATACACATTATGGTGTACATATTTACACGTTGTCACATGTAAAACATTAAATTGTGTAGTCATCAATGGATTATTTATTTATTTATTTACATACACATATTTAATATATGATATTTATTTATTTATTTATTTATTGAATATGGATGCTAACATGTCTTTATTTGTTATCCCCTATCTTCTAAATAATTTATAACATATCTTAACTTGTACACACAACATTAGTAAATTTGTTGTTTTTTACAATATTAATTTACACATTTGTTATTCTTAGATTTAAATTAAATTATTAACATTAATTCAACATTACAATTATACAAAATTAAAATATGTTCAACATACACAAACGTTGTAACATATATTTTATATTTATATGTTGGTTTTAATTGTATTACAGTTTGTTCAGAAAATCACTTATATATACTTGTTTTATATGTATTTCTTGTATTGGCAAATATTTAGTGTTTAATACTAAGTATTCTTATTACAGGAGGGTCCATGGCTCTGGGTAGTAACATACAACTTAAACATTTTTGCATTGCTGCTTTAAAATTGTAAAGTGTTTCATATGCATCCCATTGGTTAATAGGCTCATTAAGTATGTTTGTGCACAATATTTAAGTGTTTTAAATGCAATTTGTGGTGTTCTGATGAAGTTCGTACAACGGACGAAACCTAGGTCGACGTTTTCATTTGGTTGTGGTTTTATTCAATAAACTTGTTTGGAGCGTTTATGGGCCTGGGATTTTTTTGGACAACGGCAGCATTTTCATTTCTGTTACAGCTGTCCCCAGTCAGTTGTGGTACCTTTCTTCCTGTGTTTAGTTTATACAGTTGTCGATTCCCGGTTTACCAGTGTTTATTATGGAGGAAGAAGGTGGAGCAATTGATGTGGGTATGCTGTTGAAGGACATGAATGAACAGCTCAAACAGCATTCATTGTTAATTCATAAACTTATGACATCGTATAATGCCAGTATGGAGTCTACAAGCAGTTTGGGGATGCCTTTGACACAAGCGACCCCTCCTTTGGCACCCGCAGCACCTGGTACCGACAGTATACCTTGTGGACAGGTTTTCCATGCAACAAGAGTCAATGTGCAACCTGAGGCAGTGAGCAGTGATTCATGAAAGTCTAATCAGTATTCTTTCAATACTAAATCTCATTCCATGAATAGTGAGAACAATCGAGAGGAAGGTAATATGCGTGATTGGCTACGTGTTTTTGAAGTCAAGATGTTCAAATTGAAAAGAACCCAAATGGAGAACGGGTATTTGCGTAAAAATATTGAGTTGGGGCTAGTTCCCAAAGGGTTGAGGCTGTGGCGATATCCCAACGGCAGTGAACATGAACCTGACATGCTTAAGGAGCTGCACGATTTATTTAATAAAACGGGTATAGCACTTATGGAGATAATGATTGTATACAATGAAAAGAAAATAGATGTGCTTATTTCTGAATTGGATCGGTTAAATAACTCTATCAGCCAAGATTTACTTTTCGACCAATACTATACCAACTATACTAATATTATCAAAGAGGTTGATCACAGTTGTAATGTCATTTACGACAAGAAGCAGCAAAAAATTAAAAGGGACTTGAAAGTTTACTCATCGGGTTTGGTGTACCCTAAATCCAAACCCACAAGACACAGTCTCAGAGATGGGAGACCGGAAGAGGGTAATAATCGTATGGATGCTTTAGATGACATCACTTCCCCCTTGCGATCAGAGACGCGTGGACCACGGCAGTATGGCAGCCCTAGAGAGGGTGAAGGGCCTAGGAGATCTAAAAGGCTTAAGGAGCAACACCAGTATGATGAGGAGGAAGAGTATGAGTATGCGGTAACACGACCGAGAAGGGAATATGAAAAAACCAGGAAAGTTAATTTTCAATCAAAAAACGCGTGGGGGGCGCACAAGTAGCCGATGGCGTCCAATACCTTGAGGTACTGGGTAAGCGTTTTCATTCCCTTTCTTCTTCTATTTCTGGTTTTGGAACGATGTTTTTGAAAACAACTACGGGTTCTATCACAATAGATAGTGATGTTGTTTCCTTTTCGGATGCTATACAGATGACTGGTTCAAATTACATGGGGACCGAAAATGGTTGTTCAGTAAATACAGTCGGTACATTGAACAGTTTAGTGGGAAGTGTGGACTGTGACATTAACCATTCTTTAGTTAATATTATTTATATGGACAGTGGTAACGCAATACTTGACACTTCAGCGGATGGTATCAGTACACAGCAGCAGATTCTTGGTACCACTTGTAATAACGCTGAAGTGTTTTACAATACGGGTGATGATTCGTCCGCATCAGCGGATGTACCTAGACCGGATTGTGTTTGCGATCTGATCTTGCATACAGGTGAAGAGCAATGGAAAAGTAATGACAGTACAATTCAAAGTATTTTAGACACTGATCAATATACGACAAAGTCTTTCGATGTCGATATACATTTAAGTACCATAGATCTAAGTGATTCACTGAACGACTTGACAATTCATGAATATATAGAACAAGTGCACTCAGTTGAAACAGTGGATGTTAATAATGTTGATGTATGCGTCAATCATAGTTTTGACATGTTATTTGATGTTGATGTGTGTACACAGGTGAATAGCAATGGGGAAACAAATAGACAAAGGGATTGTATTTTATTTTTTAATCCCAATATTGTTGAGAACAACACAGGTGATTTTAAATTATATAATTACAGCAACAAGTCTTTCGATAGAGATTGTGTAGAATTGTTTTCAAAGGGTTTTAGTTTCGTACCGAAGAAAAGAGGTAATCTTGTTAACAGCATTATAGACTTGAAATTATTTACTCGAAAGTTAAATTTAAAAATACTTTACCAGAGTAATTCTTGGGGTACTATTGAGAATGGTAGTAACAGACTGTCCAAACCAAGTACTTATAATCCACCTATGCATGACAAGATAGCATTTTTTGAAAAAGTGACTGAAAATGACATAAGGGAGGCATTTACCCATTATAGTAGGGATTTTAATAATAGTAACAATTTGACGAAACAAGAGGAACTAACCCTCCACAGGATTTTGGCCACCGAGAATATAAGAATCATGAAACCCGATAAGGGTAGTGGCATAGTGATAGTGGATAACAATGATTACATTTCTTATATGAATGCTATGTTGGTAGAAGATACATATAGGGAAATTAGCAGAAATGAGATCAACATAGCACATAAGAGGATTGACACTACACTTTTCGACATGTTATTTCAGGGAGAAGTGGACGAACATGAATGGCGTTTTTTACAAAATGATTTTCCTGTCATTAGTGGTATTTTTGGTATTCCCAAAATACACAAGGGTTTGGACAATTTACATTTTAGACCAATAGTAGACGGTAAACGCAGTAAGACACATTTTATTAGTCAATTTTTAGATTACCATCTCAAACCCGGAATTGCATTTTTTTCACACATTCTTAGGGACTCTTGGGACTTTTTGGGGAAAATTAAAACTATAGAATTTGAAGACAAGGACACTTTTATTACTTTGGATGTATGTAATTTGTACACTGTTATACCCCATGATAACGGATTGGACTGGCTAGAAGAACAATTATATTATACTAACATTTATGACCAGAATAAAATTAATGTTTTAGTCAAATTAATGGGGATTGTACTTAAAAACAACTTTATATTTTTTGACGGGGCTTATTACAAACAGGTTAGTGGTATTGCCATGGGAGCAGCGTGTGCCCCGGGTTTTGCTAATTTTGTTTTAACATATTGGGAATTGAATTATGTGTTTAACTCAGAATATTTTAAATATATTAAATTTTATGGGAGATTTTTAGACGATTTATTTATCATTTGGAAAGGAGAACAGGCAGTTTTAAAATGCTTTTTAAATTATCTTAACAACAGTGTACCCTTTTTAAAATTCACACATGTTATTAGCCAAAAAAGTATTAGTTACTTGGATATCAATTTAACTTATGATAATGTTAAGAAGAAGCTTGTGTCTAATATTTATAGGAAGTCCACATTCTCAAATTCGTACCTACATTTTGATAGTTGGCACCCTCACCATCAGAAGAAAGCGGTGGTTAAAGGCCAGATGGTGAGGGCAGCAAGAATGGTCAGTGAGGATGTGGACTTTGAACACGAAATTGAATTTATTATTAGTTTATTTTTAAATAGGGGATATCCACAGGAATTTTGTAGCAATATAGCCAAAGAAGTGAAACACAAAAGAAACAATGGCATTTATAAGGCCATTTTACATAGCAACATGATGATTCCCAGTGGTAGCCACCTTAGTCAAGTGGTGGATGTTGGAAAATTTATTTGTAACAACATCCCCTTGTATATTACTACATTTAATGGCATTTCTTCATGCATTAAAAATATCATTAACAAGAATTGGAAATTTATAAGCACAGATAAATTACTTGAGGGAATGTTTGTGGGGAGTGTTAAACATGTCTTTAGAAAGGACACTTCGTTTAAGGATTTATTTGAAGGTTTGAATACTAATACTCAAAACATTTCACAAAAACCCATGGGAAGTTTTAAATGCGGTAGATGTTCAATGTGTAAGTACTTAATAAATACTGATAGAGTCGTGACTGTTAACAAACACAACATTAGAATTAACCAGCATATAAATTGTTACACAAAAAATGTTGTTTATATTGCTGTTTGTCAACAGTGTGAAGGGTTTTATGTTGGCAAAACTTGTAGACATTTTAGAGACAGGGTTAAAGAACATCTACTGGATATTAGAAATAAAAAATTAACAAGTGCCCTGGCCAGACACATAAATCAATTTGAAAGCCATTCTTTTAGATTTTTTGGTGTTATACACCAGAAGTTAGATTTACAAGGCAAGTTTAATAAATATAATTTAGACTTGTCAGAATTGAGGATGCAGATATTACTTAATGCTAATCAACATCCTGGATTGAACGAATATATAAGTATTAAGCCAATTTTATGGTTGAATAACATCAAGGGCAATTAGCATGGCTTTGTTACTTTATTTTATTCTTTGTCGTTGTTTTATGTATAGTATTATGTGGTACATTATACGCATTTTTAATCTTATTATGCAGTTGTTTTACACGATTGTTGGTTATATTAACACATTAGGGTACTTGTTATATAGTCCCTCATATACAGAATATACACACATATACATATAGGGTTCATATACGTGTGCATTATATATATATATTAATTTTGGGCTATATATATATACACATTATGGTGTACATATTTACACGTTGTCACATGTAAAACATTAAATTGTGTAGTCATCAATGGATTATTTATTTATTTATTTACATACACATATTTAATATATGATATTTATTTATTTATTTATTTATTGAATATGGATGCTAACATGTCTTTATTTGTTATCCCCTATCTTCTAAATAATTTATAACATATCTTAACTTGTACACACAACATTAGTAAATTTGTTGTTTTTTACAATATTAATTTACACATTTGTTATTCTTAGATTTAAATTAAATTATTAACATTAATTCAACATTACAATTATACAAAATTAAAATATGTTCAACATACACAAACGTTGTAACATATATTTTATATTTATATGTTGGTTTTAATTGTATTACAGTTTGTTCAGAAAATCACTTATATATACTTGTTTTATATGTATTTCTTGTATTGGCAAATATTTAGTGTTTAATACTAAGTATTCTTATTACAGGAGGGGTCCATGGCTCTGGGTAGTAACATACAACTTAAACATTTTTGCATTGCTGCTTTAAAATTGTAAAGTGTTTCATATGCATCCCATTGGTTAATAGGCTCATTAAGTATGTTTGTGCACAATATTTAAGTGTTTTAAATGCAATTTGTGGTGTTCTGATGAAGTTCGTACAACGGACGAAACCTAGGTCGACGTTTTCATTTGGTTGTGGTTTTATTCAATAAACTTGTTTGGAGCGTTTATGGGCCTGGGATTTTTTTGGACAACGGCAGCATTTTCATTTCTGTTACAGCTGTCCCCAGTCAGTTGTGGTACCTTTCTTCCTGTGTTTAGTTTATACCCATGCGTGGAGAAGCTCCCTGGTCAGACTCAGTAAGAAGGTGAGATCCCTTATAAGATCCTCCAAAGCTAGCTATGAAAACAAAACCACCACTAATTCCAACAACAACTGCAAAGCTTTCTATAGCTATGTCAAACATCTCGATGTCAACACCCAGATCTGCTCTGAGTTACAGCACAAAGGCACAAACATTACAGAACCAACTGATATTGCAAACATCCAGGCAGATAGGTTCAGTGTTACCTTTCCCCCCTCCCTCTCAAAGCTGCACACTCTAAAGCCAATATCACAGCATCAATAGGACCAGAAAACATCCCAGGCTGCATTTTACATGAACTTCAGAACGTACTGGCTCCCCTCCTACACACCATGTTCAATAATAGCCTTGCATCGGGCTTAGTGCCCCCTGAATGGTGCACAGCGGCATAGCAGCAGGCTATGGAGCACAACATGGATCTCAGTCACAGAGACATTGGGTACCTCCAAACTTTTGACCCCTCCCAGTTTGGCTTTGTTAAGGGCAGACCATGCCTCCTAAACCTGGTGGACTTCTTAGAGACAGTTACCAAGGCATTAGATGAGGGTAGGGAGGTCCACACAGCCTACCTCGATCTCTCAAAGGCTTTCAACACCATTCCTCATTCTGGTTTTATCAACATACCCATCCGCCTGAACATTAACCCCTATGTCATGTGATGGTTTGCAAAGTGGCTCACGGACAGAACCCACACAGTAGGAGTTGCATACCCTAGGTCCGACTGTATACCACTTACAAGTGGCATCCCCCAGGGCTCAGTCCTAGGACCCCTCATGTTCGGTATATAATTCTCTGGTGTACAGGCAAGCACAGGAGGGCTTTGGCTGAAAAGGTTTGCAGACGACTGAAAACTTGGGGACAGAATTGTTTCCCCAGCTGTTACAGACACCCTCTGGAAGGGTCACACTGAGATGAATACCTGGTGTCAATATCATGGCCTCAAGCTGAATGCCAATAAGTGCATAGTCATCCCCTTTGGATATAACTAATTACCCATGGACTACCACATAGGTGCTAGTCCACTACATACAGAAAAGGTAATAAGGGATCTGGGAACCCCAGTAGATAGCAATCTCTTCTTTGATACCCATAATGACAAGGTGGTTAGAATAGCCTTCTACGTGGCCCCCTAGTCTCTAATGGGTTCACATCCAGATCAAAGGAGGCAATTGTGCCTCTCTACTCATGACTTATTAGACCCATTAAAGGATACAACACCCCATTTGGGATATACCTTACAAGACAACTGCAACAGCTTGGAAGACCACAACAGTACCACACCAAGAGGATTACTGACCTCAAACAGATGACCTCTGCAGCCCAACCTAAGAAACTCCAGCTGTACTCGGTTGCATACCGCATACTCACAGGTGATCTCTGCTTGACATACATGGCCCATGTCCAACCCAGTATTGCTGGATATGCTCCATCTAAACAGAGGTCCCTGAGAGCCACATGCTCTAGTGATATACACCTAGCCACAACGATGATTAGGATGTACTGGATGGATAGATTCCTGACTCGGACACTCCCCATGCTTTGGAACATGATTCCAATGTACATCAGGCAGGGCCCCTCACTAGCACTCTTCAAGGGAAACCTTGACATGTGGATAGGAGACAGACATGTACCCCGGGGATCACTGCAGTGGTTCTGCTGGACAGAGGCACAGGGAACTAATGGCTCTGCCGTTCAGAGGCACAGGGAACTAACCTATGGGGGTGGCGAAAGCCAACACACTCTAGCTAGGCTTATAAATACCATTGGTAAGACAGCCTAGTACCTACCTTTGCACTTATTACATGTCTTATGTGCATGGATAGTTAACTAGCTCTTCCATTTTATTTTACTATCATGCTGATAAACTGTCGGGTGACTACATGTCATATGTATCCTGTTATTGTATATTGTAAATGCCAATAGATATAACTATTGTTTGCCTAACATAAGAGTAATGCTATGTAACTTGTAATACATATCTGCCTACAATACTGTACATTACACAATTATTGGCACAATATCCCACAATGCAAATCACAATTGCACAGTGGGCCAACCTTCGATATGTTATTCTCAGTAATACACCAATACATATGGCTACTGTTACAATATATCAACATATACTATCCCCTGCTATAGCACATATTTGTTGGACCAGCCCTGCCACTGACAGCAGCTGGTGAGGAATATTTATGTTCAAAGCCCTTATATAGCATCCCTTGTGGTGTATGCAGTGTTTGCCTTGTGATCTACAGCAGTACACACATAAATACTACAAGCATTACTATGCTCAGCAATACATCACTACAAGATAACTGTTTCCACTATATGTATTGCGTGAACTTTAAATATTACAGAACAGGTACTAAATACACAGACATATTGAGTGTTCTACATACCTTATTAGTAACCTGAGGTGTTGTTGACTGCTGATTCAATCCTTTTCAGTTTGTGTTTCAATCTTCTTTGTAACGTTCTGCTGGTATATACAGATGGTTTGAATGTGTGATAAGCCATCCTTTTCTAGTTAAATATCAGTAACATGTGGTATCCTGACCACCAATTGGTGTTCCAAAGTAGTTAATTAGATGCACATCAGCTGTGCAGCTACTCCATTAGCCGATACCTGGCAACAGTGGTGTATAACTGAGTACTCCTTTTGGGCGTTGTCCATTTGCCTTACTTTCGAGGAAGATGACCTGGATGTGTTGTTTGTGATGTATTTCAACAGCTATATAGAGACAGACAGAGATATATTAGCTTCATGACTCCCGTGGATTGTGTGTAATAGCTAGACGATTTTGTTCTACATGTGAGTACAGCTGTTATATTTCAGAACATTGCTACTTATGCAGGGTTTGTTTGTACCTGATACTTCTGCAGATGTTTAAGTCTGGCAAGGATGTTTGGGCAGCTCAAGGCTATATGGCTATGCATGAACTGTTATGTGGTTTACAGTGTGCTCACCAGATATCCTTGATTTGGTGTACATGTGTATCATATTGTGATGTTACTCAGTAATTGGTAACACATCCTGGTGTATACACAACCCTCTGAAACGGGATTAGTGCAAACAAACCCTGTAACATCAGCAGCTGTTCCATTGTATAACAGCAACTATTTCACATAGGGCCGTGTTAGTGTGTCTCTGACAAGGTATGTTAAGGCTTCTGCAGATGTCGTACAGTGAGTGAATGATTTGTGATGTTATTACAGTTTGTATTGTAATTTGTTTGGGTGAGGGGGTGGTGTTGGTGGGTGTGCATAGCAGATGCAGGTGTGTACATAATCGATATGTGCATGAGGGTTCCTTCCCTATTTGAACACCTATCCTTTAGTGGACTAATACTGTGGTAATTGCAGGCTGATTCATTAAGGCATTGTTAAGTGGTTCCTATATAGCATGCAGGTGATGTTAGTCCTTGAATCCTTTCGGCAATACATCAGAATGTAATAAAGTGTTGCTACATAAAAGCTGTGTATTTCTGTCATAGGTATTTGTAGTCATTGTAGTTGTGTTGGTGACTGACCCTCTTTGGCTAGGGTTGCCACCTTTTCATATGGCCATAGTGGGACATTTTCGGGACACACATCAGATTTTTACAGGCCGACACAAACCCATGGTCAGTACAGCAGTACAAGGGATAGAACTTTCCTTTCTTACCTAAATATAAGCTTATTCTTGTAGCAGTTTAGTTGCTTATCCTGTTTCTTGTAACATGTAGGTATTTTAGATACAGAAAGAACTATTGTATGCAACTATTACATTACATATGGGACATAATTATGTCCTATAATCTCAGGACATTTGCCATTTTTAATATATTTGGTCAGGACACAACTGGCCAAAGAGGGACTGTCCCTCGCAAAGTGGGACAGGTGGTAACCCTATCATTGGCTCATGTCCATAGCACATATTTGTAATAGTATATGGGCATATACTCTCCATATCCTTTGTTCATAAAGGTTGGTCGTGGCGGAATGTGTGATTGCTATGGTCCATGTTATACTCGTATATGAACACTTCAACCGCTGTATACGGGATACCTACAGAATCCCAAAACCACACAGTTCTGATGCCCACAGTACGGGGCCCAGACTCCCATACCCCACATTACTGACAGCGACAGTAACTCGCAAAAGTAACACGAACATGGAACACACACGCACACAGAGACACACTGCTACCCACCATATCCAAACAAACCATCCTACACTACGTATGAGCAGGTGGGCAATCCCCCATACACCCCCCATGTAGGTGTCTGCACCTCCCACATCCCCCTACTTCAATATTCTACCTCCTACATCATGCAAACAGATGCACAAAGCTAACCCACACCCAAACATAACAGTCCCCCACACACACCACACTCAGAACACACACTTACACATACTACAGCCCTCAGAAACATACTTACACACAGTAACCTACCTGAACCGCAACACCAGAAGCACTGAATAACTGTCCCTTAACATTGTGATTTTAAACCTCGTGCATCTGGCTTTTCAGTACTGTGTTCTTTTGGACCTTAAGCCTCAGGATTAATTGCGTTGGTATGTCAAGCAGTTGGTATGTGGTAGATATCCCATTTATATGCACCTCCATGGTTATGGAGATGTTACCCTATCTATATATCTACATATATATGTATATCCCCATATATCGACATATATCTCTCTCTCCCTCTCTCTGTCTATATGTATATATATATATATATATATATATATATATATGATAATGTATGTATATATATCAATATATATATATATATATATATATATATATATATATATATATATATATATATATATATATAAAACATACACCTTTCATTGGGTACATGCCTGTTTGTCCTATTTCCACACATTCCTACCTTTTGTGTTTTATCCTGTCAGTATACACAACTGCCATTGGTATATCTCAGGTAACTTAGTGGTATGTTATTGCAAAGATTGTGTACACGGTTGTGTGTTCTAATCCTGGGAGTGGTATTTTACCTCTCAGAGCAGACACTGGTAGTGCAAGGGTGATTAACGCACATTTCAGCAGTTGTGTGTTCCACATGTTTATTATTCTGTGGAATACTACCTATATATGCTAGCTGTATTTAAGGTATACTATGTAACATGTAAACATCTGACAAGATTCTTGTCAGGGATTCTCCCCATTATTTGGAACTACATCCCTGATTACATTATACAAAACCCTTCACTAACACTCCAGGGAATCCTTGCAGAGTGGATGGGGAACAGTGGATACACCCTAGGGATCCCACAATTGGCTCTGCTCCACAGAGGGACAGTTAGTTAATCGATGTGGTGGCAACAGCAGACCCTTTTTTCTTATGCTTATGAGTGGCCTTGGGCAGTTAGGCATGTAACTACCTATGTATCTATGAACCTCTACATACAGTATGGACACATGCTGATAGCTTAATTTACTGTTCAGGTATTGAATTACCTTGTGCCAATGGCGGTTGTGTGCACAATAGTTGAGGGCTACCTATGTAGGATGCACACAATAGACTACCTATACATAACAATTTACAGGTGGTCATGTGTGTGTGCCATCCATGTTTGCTGTGTGTGCAAGTAGAGAAGGGTGTCAGTCCATGACTGCCTACTCTGTTAGTGTGTGTGTTATACGTTCCCTCTTTGCCAAGGCATGGGCATACTGGGCACGCCTCCGTCTGCCTACTGGGGCTAGCACAGGGTGTTCGTGGTCTGAGTCCCTCTGTGCCTGTGGATCCCTTGGCAATGGTGGGGGTCTGTGAGGGTCTTCACCATTCTGACCCTGCTGCAGCTGTTTCCGTGGGATCATATTGTGTAGCATGGCACATACTATGAAAATGTGGGCACACGTGCCTGGAGTGTACTGCAAGGCTCCACCAGATATGTCCAAGCAACAGGACTGTAATTTCAGCATCCCAAACACATGCTCTATGATGATTCTGGTTTCTGTGTGTGTCTCATTATGGCGTTCTTGCTTGGCTGTGTGTGCATTTCTGATGGGAGTCATCATCCACGGTTCCAGTGCATAGCCAGCATCCCCCACCAGGTGGCCATATGGGATGTCCCCCCTGGCAAATACCTGATACAGCTGTGAGGCATGCCAAATGTGGGAGTCGTGATAGCTTCCAGGGCTGCCAGCACACACATCCATGATAATGCCCTGGGCATTGCACATGACCTGGCAGTTGATGGAGGGGTATCCCTTGTGGTTTATGTAGCACCTACCCTGCTCACTGGGTGGTGACTTGATGTGTATGTGCATCCAGTCTATTGCACCCACTACCTCTGGGTAGTCTGCCACATGGTGGAAGAGACGCATATTGCTGGCCAACTCCTCCTGCATTCGGGGGAAGTATATGTGCTCTTTGGTTTGTGGTAACATGGCATCCAGGAACTGGTGGAGTACCCTGTATATTGATGCCTGTGAGATCCCCATGATATCCCCAGATGGCCTTTGGAAGGTACCTGTGACTAGTATTCTCAAGCTTACACATACCTTTGTGTCCACTGGGATGGGTACCCCTCTGTTACTTCTGGCTCTGAGGTGTGGCTGGCACAGCTCAACAAGTTGCTGTATGATGTCTCTGTCTACCCTGTAATGCTCTACTATCTCCAGATCATGTAGCCCCTATTAGGGTACCCTGGGTTTGAACACTCTTCTCCTCCTCCGGAGCCTGAGATGGTTGTCAGCATCATCCTCCACACCACCATCAGTCTCCAACACATGCTGGTAAATCAAAGCTATGGCAGCCCCTAACATGTACATATTAAAAGTTCCCTGTCTGTATACACCAATGGTGCAGTGTCTGGGAATACACAAGTGTGTGTGTGTGGGGCTTTCACACCTTATGCTATTGTGCAATGGATGATGCTGGTGTAATTGTGTGTGTTTGTGCAATTCCAGCTGCGGGGTATCTTAATTATTGGTTTTACAACAGGTACTGCTAATGTGGGGTCTTTGGTGGTGACTTACGCTTGGCTGCCATGATTCATCTATTGCCCTTTACTTCACTTTTCAACCCGATTCCCCTCCCATTGTCAGGCATGCATTCAGCTGCCGGCTTTCTTGTTTTGTACTTTCACAACCCAGGATTATGTTGGGAAATGTGTTATGTAGCTGATCTACTGCAAGTTTGCTTTGTTCTGCTGTGACAGTTCTCTTTTCTTTGCTGTAAGGCACCCCCCCTTTCCTGTTCTGCAGGTAGCTGCTAGCAGCCTTGTTAGCTGCTGTCAATGGCCCACTGTGAGTTCCTATGTGTTAATTACTCATTTGTACTCCAACTACCATGCTGCAGCATTTCCTTATTGTCTTCCCGTATCCTTCCTGTTTCAGCTGTGGTGCACGCCGCTCACAGCCATATACTAGGTTTTGAGCAGGTTTTCATCCACATTCCCATGCACTTTGGTTGCCTTCTGTGCTCTCAGCTAAGCAAAGCTATAGCTACTTCCACACCCCTATCCTGCAGCTTTGCTTAGCAACAGGCAACCTGGATTAGCAATGATCCAATGTGCTTACAGCTACGGTGGTACACGCCTCTCTTGATGTCATGTTTACCTCCAGGCCACTCCTCGGTGTTGTACCGCTAAGCTGTGTGGTACATCCTTATGCCAGTGGGGCATTTGCGATTCAGTATTACTTGACGCATTTGCATGGCATTGACTACTAATTCCTGCTTACCGCGCTGAACACTGTCACAGACCCTTAGCAAACTTTGCGCCATGGTTGTGGTGTAGCATGCGTGCCATTGACTATTATGGGGAATTCATAAATTGTGTTACATCGCAGTTTTATGACATCTAAATGTATTTTCCTTGTGATCCCATTTGCGCACAGATGCACTGCGGTTTTACTTTGCGTTAGTGTGGCCATGACATTAAATGTTATTTTTTATGTGTTGTGCATGTTTTTTTATGCCATTGACTATATATTTAGCCATTGGCATATATTAACATTATAATACGTAAGTTTGGTCCGCTTTCATGTCTCGGATTTTATGTTTGAAAAAATGTAAACCGTTTTTTTTTTTGGTTTACATTTCTTCATGCTTACGCTATGCCTGTACCACTTCATGAATCACTTTATACCTTCATTTGCATGCTACACTGCTGCGCATGGGGTAATTAGCATACATGCACCAGGAGCTGCGCAGCTCTGGCTTACGCTGGTAGTGCACGTGGAGACAGCTCATACCTGAATCGCTCGGCGGCCATATTTAATGCTATATCGCCAACGCTACTCCGGCACCTGGCGCAAGCTTCATGAATCCCGGGGTGAATGTATTTCTTTACTCATGATTTTTTGTTCATCAAGTCAAAAGTTATTAAAACAATCTAAGATGCACCTCAGTACATCTACAGCTCTGTGACTTCTGGTGTATTTGCAGACCACAGTCTTAATTCAGTTACTTCCTCCATACTAGAAATGGCAGTGGAGGATTGACCAGTTACAGCTTGTTAACAACATGGAGGGAGGCGGGTAAAAAGTAAGATAAAGTATGAAAAAGAAATAAAGAAGCAATATGTGTGGATGGGGTATCTCCAAGATGAGGGTAAAAAGGGGAAGGGCGCTGGGGGAGTGCAGGGAAGACTACTCAGTGAAAGGGAGACCCATGGATTATTTATTTTGGCTAGACATCTAAGGTGTATATAGTCAGTAAAGTGGCTATAATAAGTGGGTTTGCTCTGAAGCAGTCTGTGGATGAAAGTAAATGACCACATCTGTTTGATCATAGGTAACTGTTACTGAAGTGCTGTAGTACAGCCCCACCCTACTGTATTTGGCTCCACCTATTCAGTCACTTCCTGCAGCCCTCCCTTGCTTTGAAGTCACGAGCCGCCACTACTTGATATGACTTAAGCTAAAATGAGTTTTGCTTTGATGTTTTCAATATAAATAAATGATTTATTTTGAACAAACTGTCTTCAGTCTACATACCCATAGAGTTATGAGGCATCAGCTTTACAGATGAGTGCCTTACAAGCCAAAGTGTGCAGTAATATCTGCACAGCATACAACCAAGAATATGTTACTGCACTTTTTTGTTATGCACTCATTTTTTTTTGAAAACTTCCTTTAGGTGTCCACTGAATACATTTACAAACCAAGTGGAAATAATATATAATTTATTTTATTTTATTTTATTTTACATTTGTTAACCGGGCTAGTCCAACTGGATACATGTCCATTTTCAGTGGAGGCCCGAGGAGAAAAGCTCCACTACAATCTACTAAAACAAGTTAAAAATGTCACACAGTGCAGGAACACAAAATTATACAATACTATAGAACATACATTATACAATACTATAGAACATACATTAAACCTGCTACAAGTTATATAAGCATAAGCAATAGAGTTCAGTATGAGGCTTAGTAGGAGACAAAAAGTCAAGTTAAATAAACAACTAGGGTAGTGTATTGCGCATTGTAAGAAGTTGAGAAAAAAAAATAGATATATTTCTATTTTAAGAAAGAGTCACAGGGACACTTATGAAAAGGAACTCAGGTGAGCTGAAATGAGAAAAGAAGTGAGGGATGAAAGAAGCAGATGGCTGAAAGAAAAAGCGGTTAGTCAGGGTTGTTACAAGAGCATAGCCAGTGATTGGAAAGGAAAAGTTTTAGTTTAGCTTTAAATAATAGGAGTGAGGTTGTGGTAGTGAGGTCTTGAGGTAGTTGGTTCCATATTTTGCCAACTGAGTTGGAGAATGTGGAGTCACCTGCTGAGTTATTAGATAGGGAAGTTTGAATCAGTATCTTGTTAGAAGAGCGTAGGTTCTTCAGGTTTTTGTAGGGTTGAATGAGAGAGGAGAGCATAGGAGTGTTGTCAGGGTGATAAAGGGCTTTATGGGCAATAGTAAGTTGGTAAGATTGTATTAGGTGGGGTAGTTCTAGCCAGCCTAGTTTTTAAGATTAAGACAATGATGAGTCCTATAAGGAGAATCTGTAGCAAATCTAGCAATGTTGTTGTATGATGAAGCTAGTTTGTTGAGGTTATACTTAGAAAGGTTAGTGTAAATGGGTGAAGCGTATAGTAGGGTAGATATTAGATGTGATCTAGCTATGGTAGTTTTAGCTTTGGGAGTTAGGAAAGATTTGATTCTGTAGAGAGAACCAAGTTTTCTGTTAGTAGCTTTTATTGTAGAGTTGATATGAGTGTCAAATTTTAGTTGATTGTCAATAGTAATACCCAAGAGTTTAGTGGCTTGGTCTGGAGAGATGAGGGTACCATCATTGGATGTAAGTGTGAAGTTAATAGAAGGGGACATGTGAGTGGGTGCAAAGAGCAGGAGTTTGGTTTTCTTAGGGTTGAGGAGAAGACAATGATTGGAGAACCATTGCTCTATAGTAGTGAAAGTTTTTTGTGTGAGAGTGTGCGGCTCAGTCTGTGTTGAGGCTGAGCAGATTATGGTCATGTCATCTGCATATTGAATGCAAGTTGATTGGGTAATGGCTAGATGAAGGTCATTTATAAAAATGGAGAATAGCAGGGGACCTAAGATAGAGCCCTGAGGGACCCCTATCGAAGTTGGGAGGAGATCAGAGAGATGTTTATTCCAGAGTACTGCCTGTTTACGGTTATCCAGATAGGATATGAACCAGCTTAGGGCATGATCGTCTAGAGGGATTTTAGACGATGGAGGAGAAGTTCATGATTGACCATATCAAAGGCTTTAGACAGGTCTACAAAGAAAGCAGAAGAAGAAGTGTCATTGTTGCGGTTTATGTTAATAGAGTCAATAAAGGCTAATAAGGCTGTGGTAGTGCTATGGAATGGTCGAAACCCATGTTGACAGTTAGCAAGGAGGTTGTGGCTTAGTAGGTGATTAAGTATCTGTTTGTGGATGCATTACTCCATTATTTTTGCAAGAGGAGATAGTAGTGCTATAGGGCGGAAGTTGGAATACTCAGTAGAGTCACCTCCTTTGAACAGAGGGATAATATGAGAGATTTTCCAGAGTGATGGGATAGTACCTTCTTTTATGGTCCTGTTGATCAGTATAGAGATGGGGTAGGCTATAGCCTTAGCTCCTATTTGGAGGTATTCTGCTGGTAAATTGTCAGCCGAGGGGGTTATGGGTTTTAGTTTTTGAAGCAAGGACAATATATAAGAGGTTGGTATGGGTTTGAGGTTAGATGGAGGGGAGGGTATAGGGTTTGTAGTTTGGAGGTATCAGGGCTTTGTTGTTTAGCTAGTTTTAATATGGCTGAAGTAAAGAAGGTATTAAAAGCATTAGCTGTTTGTAGTGGGTTGTCAGGGTTAGAGTCTAGTGGGTTTGGTGTGGCAACTTTGCCCGGATAACAGCATGTTAATAGAGGACCAAAATTTATGTGGTTGGTTAAGGGATGAATGTTGAAGCTGTGTATAAAAGTTCTTTTTATCTTGTAGAATGGCTTTTTGTCACATTTCTTTGTTGTCTAAAAGTGAGGTGATCAGTTATGTTTTTTGTGGTTCGCCATTTAGCCCAGGCTTTGTTCCTGCTAAGGATTAGTGTTTTAGTTTCTTTTGAGAGCCATTGGGCAGTTTTGGGTTTCATACGTATAGAACGCATTGGGGCATGATGTTCTAGGATGTCTAGAAAAGTATTATTAAAGTGCGTAACAGCTTCATCTATAGAGAGAGATTTCAGGGGTGACCAGTTAACATGCATAAGTTCATTATGAAACAGATTGGGGTCAAAATATTTTTGCTACGCATGTTCTGACTTGGCTGGGGATAGCAACATTTGTTTTATGCCTGATAATATATGTTAGGGAGTGGTCACTGAGGTCATCCGGGAGAGTTCCTGTTGTATATTTTTGCTGTGGACTATTTGTTAATATCCAGTCAAGTATGGTTTCTTTATTATTAAGTTTGTTTATTCTTGTTGGTGAGTTAATGATTTGAGAGAAGCCATGTAGGTTAATGTGGGTGGTTGGTTGGTATGTTTACATAAGTTCCAGTCAATATTAAAGTCTCCTAAAAGTATTGTTTCTTGTAGGAGGTTTAGTGAAAGCCAATTTAACAGGTCTTCTAGTATGGCAGGATTTTTACCTGGGGGAAGATAAGTACAGATAATATTAATTGTTTTGTGAGGGTTGAGGTGAAGTTTTGAAATTATTATTTCGGCATTTATGTCAGATGGAAGGTTAAGATTTGCTTTACTTATTTGTAGTCCAGTTTTATAGAGGACAGCGACCCCACCACCTTTTTTGTATAAGCGGTCATGTCTAAGGATGTTGTAGCCTGGGGGAGTAATTTCATTATCCTTTATTGTAGGTTTGAGCCAGGTTTCAGTTAGACAGAGAATGTCAAACTGTTGAACATCTAGAAGAGCATGAATTAGTGGTATTTTGTTGCAAATGCTACGTATATTTAGTTGAGCAATAGATAGTGATTTGGGGGGTTTGGTTAATGGTGTTGGTTTTGTTCTGAGTATGTGGCTATTAGCAAATTTTGGGGTTTGGTTAGGGCCAGGATTAGGGTGGATGTCTCCATCAATTAATGAGGACATTAGTATTGGGTTGTAAAATTGAGGAGGTTTACAATGGTAGTTAACATGTTTTTTAAGGTTATGAATAAGGTATTTAATGTGAGAGAGACGGTGATATTTAGGTTTAAGGTAGGAGGTCTTATAAGTGGGGTTAAGATAGCTTATAGATGGAGGTAGGGGAGTTGCCAGGGTTTGTTTGAATGGGATAGTAAGTATAAATGGTAGGGGTAGTTCGTAGGAGGTTAAAAGATAGGCAGAGGTGAGAGTAGTTAGAAGTGTTAGTAGTAGCAAAGGTCTGTATTTATTAGACATGATATGAGATGCAGTAATAGAGTTGGAATAATTAGATGGAGGGAAAATATCAGAGAGTAGGTAAGGAAGTTAAGTGGGGAGGGAGGAGGCAGTATATGAAGGGGTGGAGACAAGTGCAAGATATGATTGGTGTTTAGAGGAGTGGGGTGTGCCTAAGAGGCAGGATGTGATTGGTGGTTAGAAGTGAGGGTGTGCCTATGAGTGTATAAATGTACAGGTGGCAGGGGCAGGTGGAATTTGGGGGCAGGGAGGTGAGCGGAGTGAGCCAAGGGCTACAGCGGGAAGACACAAAAGAGTAGTGAGGCCCAGAAAAAACAATCTGTGAGCTGTGGAAACAGCAGGTAGGTTTATATCAGATAAAAGGTATAGTTTGTGTAATGAGCTGTAATCTGAGAAGATGTACAGGTTGTAGCAGTAACTATACTAGAAGGGTGATGAGGCAGGGTCAAGAGTAAAGAAAATGTGAAGCAGAGAGAGAGAGGATACAGGTTCAGAACAAAGGTATTTGAGGGTTAAGAAATAACCCAAAAGGGAGCAATACAGGTAATAGTAGGAAGCCACCTGGTGGCCAAAAGGAATAAGTATCACAGTTATGCAGGTAAGAACGAGGTGAGAGAGGTATGAGTTAGTGAAATGTAGATAAAGAAAATCACAGTAGTAGCTTTGAGGAGAGAATAAAATGGGAGACTAGGTTAGAATGTGGAGAAGACAGGGGCTATTGGCTGCTGGCAGTCCTGGGCAGGTAGCTAAACTAGGATACACAGGTCAGAGTTAATGGATGACACATATGAAAATAACATACTTTCACAATCTGTAATGGTAGATTTCTTAAGATGAGGGATGGGGTTCAGTAGGCAGAGTTCAGGTCTTCCGTAGGGCAGAGTCAGTTAATGCCAGTGAGTACAGGGTCCACCTAGCAAATTTCACAATCTGTAATGGTAGATTTCTAAGATGAGGGATGGGGTTCAGTAGGCAGAGTTCAGGTCTTCCCGTAGGGCAGAGTCAGTTAATGCCAGTGAGTACAGGGTCCACCTAGCAAATTTCACAATCTGTAATGGTAGATTTCCCTTAAGATGAGGGATGGGGTTCAGTAGGCAGAGTTCAGGTCTTCCCGTAGGACAGAGTCAGTTAATGCCAGTGAGTACAGGGTCCACCTAGCAAATTTCACAATCTGTAATGGTAGATTTCCCTTAAGATGAGGGATGGGGTTCAGTAGGCAGAGTTCAGGTCTTCCAGAGGGCAGAGTCAGTTAATGCCAGTGAGTACAGGGTCCACCTAGCAAATTTCACAATCTGTAATGGTAGATTTCCTTAAGATGAGGGATGGGGTTCAGTAGGCAGAGTTCAGGTCTTCCCGTAGAGGGCAGAGTCAGTTAATGCCAGTGAGTACAGGGTCCACCTAGCAAATTTCACAATCTGTAATGGTAGATTTCCTTAAGATGAGGGATGGAGTTCAGTAGGCAGAGTTCAGGTCTTCCCGTAGGGCAGAGTCAGTTAATGCCAGTGAGTACAGGGTCCACCTAGCAAATTTCACAATCTGTAATGGTAGATTTCCCTTAAGATGAGGGATGGGGTTCAGTAGGCAGAGTTCAGGTCTTCCCGTAGGGCAGAGTCAGTTAATGCCAGTGAGTACAGGGTCCACCTAGCAAATCTAAATTTCCGTACAGTGCCTGGTTCGGGACGCACAGCAGCCAAGCTGATTAACTAGAAAGGAAAGATGCACAGTCCTATATAATCCTATATAATAATAAAGTCATATATAATTTTATATAACGACTTCATCTCTCTCTCTCTTTGTCTCTCACATACAAACAGACACACACACACACGTGCGCACACACACACACAGACACACACACACACAGACACACACACACACACACACACACACACACACACACACACACACACACACACACACACACACACACACAAATACATAGATAGATCAATAGATAGAGATATTTATTATATAAACTCACAACTGTGTGCATATGTGTTGTGTATATATCATTATTTTGGGAAGGACCAAGACAGTGCTTGCATCTTCTATCAAAGGAATTAACAAAGCTGCAGACAATTGTGTCAGTCTTAAGCATATACATAAATGTGTGTGATAGAGGGGTTGTCTGATGGAGGACTGTGCATAGTTGTAATCAAGCAAAATGCCTTTTCCAAAGGAAATAAAACATTCCACAGTAAATGTCTAACTTAGACAAAGCAAGCAAGATTAATGAATAGATGAGACAAACATGCCTGCTCTCTTGTAATACAGAATGGAATAATCTTTTGTGCACAAATATGGTAATAAGGATTTGGTTCTTAATGAAAAGCCTGGGAAGCTGGCATATACTTCTCTCCTAGATGCTCATGTCTTCCATATAGTATGTATTTTTATGACTTCTTTTTATTGTTTTTTTTTCATTCTTTCTTTCTTTCTTTCTTTCTCTGGGCAGTTTCCTTCAATGTTATATAAATCTTTTTGCATTCAAGGCAAAACAATCTACTGGATCAATGTTATCTAATTTGCATAGAGAATATACCAATAATGTATTACCGACAAAAAACAAATCTAGAGACATCATTACAGCAAACTCAACAGAAGGTCTAATGGCTTAAAATCGTTTACCTCCTAAGTATAAAAATTTCTGAATTTCATCTATGAAATGAACAAAAATGAGATTCAGAAAGTATTGATTCTCAACATAAGACCTTTATGGAAAACACTGCAGTAAGCTGGATTGAGCAACATCTTAGAAATATTAAACATTGCCATGTATATAGATCTAAGTAGCACATAATGAAAGATTCAATACACAGTTGCAAATATGTTCTAGTGGAATGTAAGGTTCAATTATAAAATACAGATATGATTTATTGACAGTCAGTAGCAAAATGTAGAAATTGTGAGGAAAGAATGAAAAAGTAATACAGAAAAATATGAACGAAGCTCACTGACCTTCAGTTACAAAGTTGACTGCTGTTGGGAAGCATGCATGGGCCAGTGGAAGGGATGGTTGCGAGATACGATGATGTGGCTGCTTGCCAGCTTTCATATTTAAAGGTGAGGATGTGGGCGTATTTGCTGTCTGCACAGCCTCTGGTAGAGGCTAGTAGCACCAAGTATATAAAAAGGCTTAAAGACGGAGGGTGTTGTAGTATGTGTCCATTGCAAGGAAGGTGGAAAAACATGCCACACATTTTTGACATTGCTACAACACTTTCACTTAGATAGGGATCTTTTCCAGTCCCCGGAGTATGATGGCTATGATACTGCAGTCCTTTCTCTCCCACCAAACACATGTCCACTTCTTCTAAAGCTGGGCTCGACATAAGATTCAGACTCTGCTCTCCAAAAATTCAGTAGGTTCACCCAGTGAAGGTACATGTGTGCTATCAGCTTTGAGGAGCTATTAAGATAGTTAAGATGAATGCCGATGAGATCAGGCAGTAAACCAACTGACTGTGGTGGTGATGGGGAACAGGAGGAGAATAAAAATAAAAAAGCATCAGAGGAGCAATAATATAAAAAGAATATAAGCAGTGTGATAATACAGACCAAATGGTGGTAGCAAAAATGATACATTAGCTGCAAGTTACAGCAGAATGACGACAAATAAATGCAAATCTGTACTGCTTTTCAAGTATAGCAATAGAAATTATGGCCAACGAATGTCACAATATCTAATGATTTTGCACATTGTACTATTACTAAGTGAAACTGAGTTGCCATTGTGACACCACAATATAGAACAAATACAATGCAGAGTATTCACCTCTGCATGAAGTGACAAAATATGCCAGCCCAGCATGGAGCCCTGTAATGGCCACAGCTGTTGAGTGTCATTGGAATATTGCATATGCAGAGCCCTTAGCATCCTTACAAGCAACAGTCTGTGAAGGCTTCATATTATAATTGTGAGCCCAATAATATGAGTCCCAACACTTTAAAAATTAAAGCGTATTTCAGCTGCAATTGCTGTAAATTTCAAAAATTGCTTTTATACTTTCTAAGCATTTTTGCTGGGGGGATGATGTTAGCGAAGCTACACTTCCCACACCCCAGCTACTTTTGTATGCTAACTCTGAGAACAGAGTTCCTTGAAGTAGAAGGAAGTCTCAGGGAAACTATACCATTGCATTCCAATTAGGATATATTCCTCCTGTCTGCACTAAAATAATCATTATTTAGATGATCACAGCTGGCAGTGGCGGCTGGTGAATTCAAATTAAAGGAGGGCTGCAGGAGACAGCTGAGTAGGTGGGGACAATGGGAAGGGGTGTGGCCAACCAGAAAGGGGTGAAACTATGCTCAAAACCACAACAACTGGAACTTTAATTAAATACGCTGCCCTGGGTGCCAAACAGTCATTGCAAAATAAAGACAAAATGAAATGTAGAAGAAAAAAATATTTCAATGCATTGGCTACATGACAACTTACTTAATATCCAGATTAGGTTGTGAGGCATGAAAAAATAAATTACTTTTTAAATACATTACTGGAATGCCAGTCAAAATCAAGTATAAAAAAACAAGCAGCACTCAACTCAAACCACTTCTCCTTGCACTGCAGTTCTAATTATAATTTATATTCAGCTTTATTAAAGTACCAAGTAACATGCTGAAAGTAGCAATCTTTGTGATACCCCCTCTTGTAAAAATGTTTCTTATCCAAAAAAGACCTGCTGCCTGACAACAACTATCTACTTGTTTCATGGGGAAGACATGATCAAAGTAAAAAAATGAACAGCAAACAAGAAACAAGCTCAAGATAAATTGTTTAAAGGATTCCTACACAAGTTATGGACCACACATGATAGATTGGCATTCTGTTTAGTTTACAGGTAAGCCTGCAAAGATGACTGCAATTCTCCAATAAATATAATGAGCTTTTGAAAATATTGTAATCCTGTCCTTTTATTACAAATACTGTCATATGCATTTCAATACCCAAGGCTTATACATTATCTAGTTATGTAAATATTCTCTGCATGGCAACAACGAAAAGGCTTTCAATGCTGGTAATTCTTTAACAGTATGCTTATTAAAGCTTACTTGCATCTTACAATCTCCGACAAGCTTACCTGATGCTCATTAAATCATTGCTACTTAAATAGAGCAACAGGGCACTGTGACAGCATGCATTTCCTGAATAATAAGAAGCATAAATCAACAGTATAAAAATCTGACAGAAAACCAGAACATTCTGCAAAATCAAGGACAGATGAAAAGCCACGGTCATACTTGTGCTCTACCTTGGATGGGGGAATACTCTGCACACTTACACTGCATAACTGCTCCTTGCCTTCCTTGGACACATCCAGAGCCACTACAATGGGGGGTGGGGTGCAACAAGTATGTCACAATTTGAAATGTCTCTGGCTGACAGTGATGGCTCTGACACTCATACCTCTCAACTTCAGAGCAAGAAATCTGGACAAAGCCATACACAGAACTAGAAGTGGGACACAGGCCCAAAAATAAGGACAATTTTTAAATATTGCTCTTATTAACTTAGATAATAGAACAGTAGTAGGTCTTGCATTAGTACGAATTTTCTGAAGGGTATGAAATCTGAAACGCAAATGTCTGCCATTATTTTCTAACTTCAATCTTTAATGACTTGCCACTAATTTGCCAGAAAACCACAATTTTATGAAAAACAGACCAAAAATGTGATGCAAAAATATAAAGTTGACACACAATACAGATGGGAACCTGTCAAAAAAGGGACACCTTTTTAATACTAACACTGTTAACTTGAGCAGCTAACAAAATAAGAGCATCTACATGCATTTCTGAAATAAAAGTAATCTATAACTCTGATCATTACAGTTGTATATAATTGTAAACCCTCCACGTTTTCTTCCAAAATTGCCATTTTGAGGAGGGATTATTAGGGGAGAGCAACATTTTGAGCCAAAATTGGGGACAATTGAGAGGTTTGGATATTCCTAATTCTACAAAACGATTTGCACATACCTCTCAACCTCTTAATGCATGGAATCTGGACAAGGCTAAATATATTGGGGGAACATACAAACACTACTAAAAATTGCTCTTGTATAAACTTAAGGCAGTTGATAGAATAACAGGTCTTGCATTAGCATGCATTTTTCTGAAGGTTATGACGTCTGAAACTCAATGTCTGTCATTTAGTGACCTCATTCCTAAATGATTTGCTAAAAAAACACAAATTTTATGAGGAACAAACCAAAAATAAGAAGCAAATATCTATTCATTCTGCAAAAATATGGACAACTGAGAGGTATAGTTCAACCGGGGCTGTCTGAGTTTGCTACTGTTCCCCCCCTCACAAAATCATGATTGAATGGAGCCTTCCCCCTGCAGCCATTCCAACATCCCATTCCTTCGTTATTTTGCCCCATTTACCATAAACACTGTAATGTGCATACTGCATTACTTCTGCGATGATTTAGATTTCATTTGAAAGTTTTATTTTGCATTTTACAGCACAAACCCTAATAGATATCTGTTAAACAAAGCAATGCAGTCTCACAATGAAAATACACTTAGCATTAAAACTTCTCTGCCCTTGAAACTCACATGCATTGAAACAGCACTGAAACCCACATTCAAAGAAAATACATTTTGCCAGTGGCAGATAAAGATTAACTCTGGGCTGTTTTCAAAATCATAGGCCCCTTGAACATGAAACATACACATGCTTTTTGATATACCTTCCTGACTGTATTACATTATATTCCTTGTACAATACAGTACAGTTGTTAGAGGGCATTTTAAATTTATTGTTTTGAACATTTTTCCAGTAAACAATGAAACAAAATGAATGCACCAATGACAAAACTGCCCAATTCAGAACATTTCCATCATAAAACGTCTACTCAACCTTCTATAGTCCACCAGTATCAGTAAATATGCACAATCTCTGAAGTAGTAAAATCCACATTAAAGAAATCTGTAACTAATAAAGAGGTTGCTGCTAGCAAACAACTTTATATGTCATTGTTTCATCTACAATTAAAGTGCCTGTTGCCCTTGAAGAATAAATTGCCTATGTTGCATGCATTAAAAAATGATAAGCTAGTAATACCGCAATAGGGAATGGATAGCAAACTGATAACAGGTTCATAGTTACTAGGTATCTTTGCCAAAAAGGACTGCAGCATCCACCCCTTTACAACACAGTACAGTATCAGCAATGCATCTATCTACTGTGGGAGTAGAACCCACAGCCTTCTGCATCAAAAACAAGTACATTACCTGTTGTGCTATTAACAATGCATGCAGACATAGCATAAGCAGCACTAAACTTTTGTTCCCCTGCAGCTCTCAGCTCCTTGTAAAATCTACTCGACACTCAGCTGTATCTCTGAACTTTGTATCACAAGAAATCTGGAAAAAGCCAAAATTTATTGGGGGGGGGGGGAACAAAAGGCCAAAAACCAGGGACATATTTTAAAGATTGCTTGTATAATGTTGGAAAGTAGCTAGAATAAAATGCTGTGTTACCACCATACATTTCACTGCCACGTCTTGAACCCAGGGGACCCTGTGCAAAACAGTCAGATAAACATACCACTATGCCAAATCAGCTTAAACAGAGGAAGACAAACTTAAATGGCTACTATTTAGTGAATTCAGTTACAACTATAGCTGTCAACCTCTTAGCAAAAAACACCTGACAAAAAGCCAATAATGTGGGAATACAGCTGCCAAACATATTCAGTGAATTCAGTTCTCACCATAGCTCTGAACCTTAACACAAAATACCTGGACAAGGCCAATAATGGGGGAATACAGTCCCAAAAATATGGGCAAATTTCAAATATCCATGTTATAAATTTAGACAGTTGCTAGAATAAAACGTTTTGTTTTACCATGTACTTTCTGAAGAATATGAAGTCTGAAATTCAAATGCCTGTTATTTTTAAACATTTGTTAACCAGGAAACTAGTCTGACTTGAAACAAAACAAAGCCAATTTTCAGCAGAGCAGGGAGAAACACTCCAGACACATCTTTGTAAGGGATGGGAGGACATGCAGACTCCACACAGAAGGCACCCCAGCCAAGAATCAAACTAGAGAACCTATAGCTGTCAGGCAACATTGCTACCAGTGCACCACTGCACCACAAACCTTTGCAAGGAAATATAAAGATACAGAAACCACAGATTTTATGAGGAACAGAACAAATATGAGGCAAAAATCTGTAATGTTTTTCAAATAGTGGTGGGTAGGGAATTCAGGTGTTTGCCACCTGCATCCAAGGTACAGAGTTCAAGCCTGAGTATTTCTACCCACCACTGTGTGTTAACAAGGGCATTACACACACACACACACACACACACACACACACACACACACACACACACACACACACACACAGTCCATTACCTGTAAATGGGTCTGGAAGCAGTAAACCAGGTCCAACTCCATTGTCTCGAAGCAGCAAACCCACGTTCGGCTTAATGCTTCCCTGCAAGAGTTAGAACTCAACTTACCTCACTCCTGATTGGTCCTGTGCTTGAATCCCTGCTCACCTCCCTCCTGATTGGTCCTGTCTGCGGATCAAGCAGTCCAGAGCTTCTCTGTTCTGTGTAGTCGTCTACCACACAGATTCCTGGGCATCTGTAGGGCAGTCTGAGTGTGTCTGTGCATGCTCAGCAGTTCTGGTACTTGTTAAAAAGAAAATTTTTTTTTTAAAGTTTATGTTTCACGTTTTTTATTTCTTTTATTTCTAGGTAGGAGGGCTGCAGTCCTGCAGTCCGATAGCATGAGCCACCCCTGTCCATTATTCTTAAAGTTTATAATTACATTATTCAGTTTGGTATATCGGATTTATATCTCAACAATTCCAAGACCATTTTTATACCAAAATCAAATGACAATAACGTTAGCACAAATGACTACCATCCAGTTGCCTTAATTAACACTGACACAAATATTTTATCATCTATTTTAGCAAATAGAATGCATGTCTGGCAGAACTGGTGGCCTACAAGTAAGTGTCAACTCAAAATTATACAAATTATACAGCATGTGGATGATTGGCTTGGAAAAAATCGGTATAACATGGAAGTCCATCCATGACATAGCAAGGTTAGTATTAGCAATCTTTAGCCAAAAGGCAAAGCATTTTATTTAGGGGAAAAGTTGGCATGCAAAATAAAATAACAACAAGCAAGGATGTTGAATGCTGAAAAACATTAATAAAGAAGATTACTGAAAGTTGAATTTGATTTGACTTGTCAACATATGACGAATACATGCATTTGAATAAAGTCTGTAGCCTGACACTAAGCGGTTAATAAACTGGTCATAAGGCATTATTAAATGGTGTAGTTATTTCAGGAGAGGAGAGAAAAAGGAAATTAACAATATACAAATAAGGTTATGAAACGTGATGCTGGATTTGGTATGGTCAGCTATACATGGAATAAGAGGAAAAGAGCGAAAAAGATATTAATTCTCATGAGAGAAGTGGTAAACATTATAATAAGGAAAGCACAATAGGTAGACTGGCCTATCTGTGATACAGGAATGATATATCATAATGTGAGTAATAGACAAGAGTGGGATATTTTGGAAAGCTATTGGATGAGAAATGGGATTGATAAGAACAGTATAAAGAAACTGTTTGCCAATTACTTGTGTAAATGGATGAGTTACCTCATGAATGGATATGTAGTGAATCTGGTAATATATGTTGTCAGAGAGTCTTGCAGTAAGAAGACAGACAATGAAGACAGGAAATGGTTGAAGCTGGATGTCTGACAATAGCAGTAGCATATGCAGATAATGTAGTTTTAATAGCAAAAAATGGTATGTAGATAATGGATGTCATTAAATAAATGGAAGGATGCTTAAAGAAGTTAAATCTAAAACTGAACAGAGATAAAAGTAAGGGTTTGGCTGATTAACTCAAAAATGGGAATTGGAATTGCACTTTATAGAATCATTAATTTCAGTATTAGTTTTACCATGTGGAAAAATACTGTTTTCAATGAAAGTACATGAAAAGCATATATAGATATAAACAGTATTATAACTTTGCGAAAATCTTTCAAGTTATCTTTCAGAAAGCTCAATTAATAATTCATGCATTAATGGGTGCTATTGGGTATTAGGAAAGTGTTTTTTTAGATTGCTAACAGATAAAAGAAAGGACATACTGATCGGTTTTTGTGGGTGTTGACACTGAACCCCTTAAAAATAGGGATGAAATATAACAACATGGAGAAAATAAGGTTAATGCATTTGAATCTGATGGCATTTTTACATATTTATCTTGATTTACTTAATGTCTCTTTAGAAAGTAATTGTGAGTCAAATAATGTATAGGACATACCAACAACACTGGAAAGTATATAAGGCAGGAAAAAAATCGTGGAAAAACATGAAGTAAACAATATGAATGGAAAATCCTAACATGAAAACTAAAAGTAGAGGAAACAGCTGAAAAGAAGGAAGCATGGCATCAGAGTATTATGCAGGAATATTATTGGATGAATGGATGGATATGGTTGGAAGAAAAGAACAGGAAAGGAAAGGACTGATAAGGATAAAAAAGAGTATAGGTGTGTGATGAAATGCTGAGATTTCCTGAGAAAACTTTATTTAAATGAGTTCCAAGTAAAGGGCAAATAAGGTATGAGACGATAGAAATAATATAACTTCAGACATTATGATGTAGATCAGTGATGTTGATGCTGATAACTAGTGACTTCATTTCATGACCAAAGGGTTGGGGCGTCCTTGCCTTTTATTTGAGGAGAAGTCGGGATAGGGAACAAGCGATACTTATAAGTTGATACTCTCCCATAGTGTTAGAACAAATCACAGACCAAGAAAGGACTTATGTGAGAAGAAGGAAAGTTGAAACCAATCAATGCACATGAAAAAAAATGGAAAAGAAATGAACAGTAAAAGAAGGAAAAGCCATTTGCAAAGGAGAGTCACATTAATGCCTTGGACTCTGCCAAGTAAAGCGGAGAACAATGTGGAGACCAAGAGGCTCAAAATAGATGGTAGAGATGGAAATGAAAGAAACATAAAAGAAGTTTATTTTTTAAGACAGTTATGATGAAGTGCAAGGTGGGGGTTAGGGAGGTTGCATGAGATTTCTATCATTTTATTAAGACAAAATCAGTTGTGCTACTTTACTTCTTGAAGATAAAGAGTTAGATGAGTTCCA
Source organism: Protopterus annectens (assembly GCF_019279795.1). Lineage (NCBI taxonomy): Eukaryota > Metazoa > Chordata > Ceratodontiformes > Protopteridae > Protopterus > Protopterus annectens. The sequence goes on along the minus strand of NC_056734.1, from coordinate 76,495,667 downwards.
GTGGAGTAAAATCAGAGTGCAAATATATCTAAACAAAGAAAAGGAAATGAATGGAAAATAACCAAAGAAACATTGTATTACTAAATCATATACAAAGGAAAATAACATAAAAAGGAGTACTGTGATGAATGGCAACTGAAAATGTGTTTCAGATTTTATATTGCCACATGAAACAACAGTTGAAAGATGTCTTATGAAAAGGAAGGATGCTTATTGCCAGCTTCTGTGCATCTGCAAACATATTGGAAGGGATATCACTTACTCTAGTATTTTATAGGTTTTAAAGCTTTTGCTCAGTAAGGTAAAGATGCTGTTGCTTCACATGCATATGGATTAAACAAAATATTAAAGGCAGTTGTATCCTGCAAAGCATTAAAGAATTTAAGGAACTAATAACATATCTCTTCTTTGATAATATAGAACAAAAATAGCCTTTCAGTTATTGCTGGAAATGGATAGTTTGGGTATAGCAAAATATAAGACTTAAGTATATAAACAGGAATGGCAATTAATACAGACAAGAGACATACTTTCACGTTACTACTAAAACAATATCTAAGCAAAAGTTGGCTCTGCTCCTGCTCGGCTGCCAGATAGAATATTTTTTTTGGCCCCATCTGCTACCTTTTCTCCAAATATTTGTCTTTTCTACTTCCCCTTTTTTTCTCTATCTGTCCACAAGGGTTGCTTTGTTTACATAGATTATATCAATCACAGGCTTTAAATGATAGGACTCAATCTCTTCTTTCCTCTAATTTGATCACCCACTATCTCTCTGTACTCCCTCTAATACAGTTCCATCTCTCTCTCTCTCTCTCTCTTTCTCTCTTGTCATCTATCCAAAACTAATACTCCTTATAACAGTACAAATAGCCCCAACCATTGTCCTGTTCATAATTACTTTACTTCTCCATCTTAAATGTAACAATCCTGTCATAGTTTCTGTACTGCTAACATATCATACTATATTACATTAACAACCACTATCCATACTTTCTAAAATCTTCATAACTAAGCTGTCTATTTTTTCATTGTTTTAATTACTAGAAAACACTGGTGATATTAAAATATCTTTTGCAATATTGTATCTCTCTTTGCAATACACAAGCTCATGTCTATTTGTAATGAATGTTCAACAAAGTATATACATGTGCAAGCTATGTACACGTTCTGTTTCTAAATGATGTTTAAGCTATTGTAAAGCACTTTCTCTCTTGTATACACTTACCTATATTTTCTATTTCTTCTAATATCATTTAATTGTATTTTATGTATATGTCAAAACTGGTATTAAATGTGACGTTTTCAACCCAGGTCTCCACTAAAAATGTTTTTATCCTAGTCAGACTTTCCTGGTAAACAAAGATAACTAACAAAATAAATAAGAAATAAGAACTGACACTTTGAATAATGCATTTCAAATGATAACACTAAAATATAAGTTCTGGGCTTCAGAAAGAATCCCAACATGGGCAGTAAGACCTGTAGTCAAAAGTGACTGTTTCCATGAGCTGCGAAAATGGAACTCAGTGACATTAGCTGCAATGAGGAAATAGCTCATAATTTACTAATCTGCATATTTTTTTAATTTCCAGTAAGTATCATGAATGCTAATTAGCACTTTCCTGTGGTAAACATGTCTGGTAGTCCACGCATATTATTATTATTTACACTGTAAAACACATGCACACATTCAAAGACATCCACACACAACCCCCCCCCCCCACACACACACACACACACACACACACACACTTCATTACATCCATAGCTGTCCCTCTTACCTGGAGCGACACACAAGCCCTTCAGTAGATCCCCATCCATAGCAACTCCAAATCTGGGCCACGAGATCCAATCCATAGCGACACCATTAACTCCAAATCCCTTGGGCCATTAAATCCATAGTGACACCACAACGCGAGATCCCCCAACGAGACTCCTGGAGCACATCCACCACGCGAGATCCCCGACGAGACTCCAGCCTGCCGACGTTGCAGTCCGGGTCTGATCTTTTTCCAGCAACAGCATATGCAGTTAAAACTGCATAGACTTCTGGGATCTCTGCTCTGACCTGTTTCCCAGTCCGGACTGCTGCTGAGGCAGTCTGCGCATGCTCCAGACTGTCTCAGCAGCCGCCTGGACTAGTGCGCATGTGCCAAAGTCCGTGAATTTTTTATTTTTTTTATCCACGTGAATTTAAATTTTTTTTTTCTTTTACTTTCTTTACAGCTGTTTACAGCTGAGGGGGCTGCAGTCCAGCAGTCCAATAGCACGGGCCGCCCCTGACAGCTGGCACCTTTGGATTTCCAATAGGTACCATTCTCAATGGCCCACAGATGACAGGGTGACCATATAACAAGCGCCGCTGTCTGAAGTACCAACACAGGCCTTGCATTCAGTACACACATACCAATCAGCACACATCATATTTCTAGAAATAATTCAGAAGTCACAAAGAGTTTCCAAAGAACAGGGTTAAACTAGCCAAAGGAAGCATACAAGTGTCAATTATTACCACAGTGGAGATTATGAAGAAGAATATAAAAATTAACAATTTACCATTCATTCACCGGCCAAATCATATATAACATATCTGGCATTTTAACTTAAGTGTATGTCAATATCCAAACAGGGCAAGCATATGGTGAATATATAAAAAAGCTGTATCTTCACAATGACAGAAAAACACATAGTTATGTGGTTCATGAGTACCTAAAAAGCTATGATTTAAAAATTCCATATAAAGTAACTTACAGAATTGAAAATATAACAGCAAATTGTGTGAGGAGAATCTAAGAAGCATTAGTAATGCTAAGTATGTAAGCGCCAAGCCATATAGTAAAAGGGTTATATGTAAAAGCGCCTGAATTTAAAAAAAAAGGTTAATGGCAGGAACCTGAAATCACTATTAATTTAACCCTTGGTGCATAGTGTAGAATCTTGATTATCAGTACAACCTGAAGGTATGCACCCCTATTTATGTGAGGGGAGTGATGAATTTGTTGCATTCTCTGCAACTACATCTTACAGCAGGGGAACTGCTGCATACTGCTAGTTGTCAGTAAAGAGGAACTTTGTATAATAGTGCAGTTATAACATCATTAGTATGGTATGTAGTGCAATATAATGTAATCTGCAGCTATGGCATACTGTTTTAGCTGTTTTGCTGCATAGTCACATCAGTGCATATATATATATATATATATATATATATATATATACATATGTGTGTGTACATATATATATATATATATATATATATATATATATATAATATATATATATGTAGAGCTACCTAAAAACATCAAAAGCCCACAATATCAGACCAAATCATCGAGACGAAAGCATAGAAACCTCACTTCAGCAAACAACTAATCCATTCCCATGGTAGGTAACTTGTTGGCGAACAAGTGGGACTTTACCCTTTTCACAACTGTAGTGCAATCTCAAAGGTGGTATATTTAGTTGAAGAGTTGTGGGACTGGTATGGTTTCATTTTTGTTAGTTGTGGTATGAATGGTTCCTTACCCTGGGAATGAATCTGATGATCTGGTTGTTCACTGAAGTGACGTTCCGATACTTTTGTCTCAACTATTTGGTCTTTGATTTTATGGGCACCCATAAATATATGTGTGTGTGTGTGTCTGTGTGTGTGTGTGTCTATATATATATATATATATATATATATATATATATATATATATATATATATATATATATATATATATATATACATATATATATATTATATATATATAAAGCATACTTGATTGGGTACTCATCAATAGTCACCACCATATGTACACCTTTGGTACCCTCCCCGATAGTCTAAGCGATCACCATCTCACATATATAATTAAGCACAAAGCTATCAATCCCCAACAACCCTTACTAAGAAATGTTAGAAATAACAAAAACTTTGACTCAGCCAAATTCTAACAGGAACTAAAATCATGTAATTGGTCTATTTTAAAACTCCTCCCCTTAGAGGAAGCAGTTGTGTACTTTAATAATAAAGTCCTTAAGATCCTTGACTTACATGCACCTATTCGCTCAAAAAGAACAAAGGCAAAAACTGCACCATGGCTTTCAAAAGAGACTAGACTCAAAATTAGCCTTAGAAACAAAGCCTGGGCTTTATAGCATTCAACTAAACACCCCCAAGATCAAATTAAATACAGGCAACTTAGGAACAAATCTAAAAAATTCATACTGCAAGACAACAAACAATACTACTGCAAATTACAGACAGAAAATCAAAATAACCCTCAGATGTTTTGGGCAGGCTTGAATAAACTACTAGACCCTGGACAAACTACTACCTCCATCCCAGTTGTCACTACTGATAAACCCCCAGAGGATGTTTCAAATAGTTTTAACCAATTCTTTACTGAGACAATTCAGGCCCAAGCCAGCCAACTACCTCCTAGCTCCGTTGGCCCAGAAAGTTCCACCTCTAGAAACCTACTCTCAATTAGTTTTCAACCTGTCGCCACATCACTTATCCGTACCCTAATCAAAAAACTAAAATCCATCACACCTATAAAAATCAGCTGATGGTACTGCATACCTGGTCGCGATACTTATCAATCGAACCATAGAAGAAGCTAAAATTCTCACTATTTGGAAAATATCCTATGTAATCCCACTCCATAAAGGAGGTAGCTCTACTGAATTCTCCAACTATAGGCCTATAGCTATACTCTCTTCACTTGCAAAGATTATGAAAAAATGTATTTAGAGACAGTTCATGCACCACCTAATCCATAACCACCTCATGGCAGATACCCAGCATGGTTTCAGACCTCACCACAGTACTACCTCAGCCCTGCTAGCCTTTAGCAACACCATAAACCATAATTGAAACAACAACCATATTTCTTCAGCCCTCTTCTTGGATCTCTCCAAGGCATTCAATATGGTTGACCACCACTATTAATCCACACCCTGCAAACACTCAGTCTAGATCCTAAAACCCTTCAATGTTTAAATCCTATCTAAGTGGTAGACAGCAGGCTGCCCTTTGGCAGAATAAACTCTCTAACCTACTACTTAACACCCTTGGAGTACCACAAGGCTCTATACTAGGGCCCCTGTTATTTTCCATTTTCATCAACGATATGAATACTGTCACCCCAAAAGTCAGCTGTATCCAATATGCTGATGACTCTACCCTGATTTGCTCGGCCACATCCCCAATAGAGTTACAGTTAGCCACCTAGACCACCTTTAACACAATAGAAAACTGGCTTTCCCAATGACGTCTGATTCTAAA